>NC_143397.1:176241396-176476396 GCF_052110815.1 Crocodylus siamensis | reverse complement strand
TACTACTGATTAAAATGTCCACAGACTTTTGCCTCTTCCAGATAATTCCTTCCTGTGTGTATCACCTTCCCATTATGCGGTGGCAATCCTTATTGCATCTGAAGAGGTTTTGTAGTAGCTGATTTCAAATCATGCCCCGATAAACACGTACACAGTGAATGCTATTACCTTGCACAGAATGTGGGTGAATAAACAGATATACTAGATATACAACCAATACAGATAGCCATACTCAGTTTCCCTCTTTCCTTGTATACAGTTTTCCTACTATAGAGACTTTTACCTGGGATCTCAAAGTGCTCTACATATGGTGATTAATCCTTACAGTCTCCCATAATCCCCATTTTGCAAATGAAGACACAGGTGTTGTCAGCTTTTCATGGGGGATGTACTCTGCAGAAAGCTAAGGTATGAATTTACAGTGCACTAGGTACTCTAGGCTGACTCCTTGCATGGACACTTAATGCCCTGTAATTGCTTTCAGAGGGAAGTGAGCTACTTCTCACTGAATGCTTCTGGCTACAGAAACCAACATGCCTTGCCCACACTACCCTGATAGGGAGTTTGACATGGGTGGTCTCTTGATGCATAGAGTAGCTGGTTGCTCATGACAAACAAAAAATCAGGTTTGATACTGAATGGAGGGTCATCTAAATGCCCAAATGAAATCTTGGCCTCATTGACTTCAGTGAGGCCAGGATTTCACTCCACTCACTGTTTTTTGAAGAATTTCTGGGTGGGCTAACCTGGTATAATTCTCTTCCCTTCTTACACCTTGCTCTCCGTTCCCATGGAATGCCTTTATTTCCTCTTCTCTTCTTTTTTTCCACCCAGTAATCTTTTCTAACTCTTCCCTTTGCCATGTCTCCCAACTCTCCACTTTGTGACTTGTTTCATGTCACCTCATATATTTCTAATAATCTGTGGCTCCTTGTCTGCCAAGCACAGCCCCTGTAAATCCTCTTACAATGGGTTCTTCTTCCCACTTACTTTGCCATCTCTATTGTGTATCATTTTTGTTTATCAAATTGAGACAATAAGTTCCTCAGGACAGAGAGTGTGGTTTTGAATGGCTAGTAAAGTATGACCTATCTATAATAATAAGATGATAGATTTTGGTTTCCACTGCCATTAAGCTGAATCAACTGAATAACCATTCTCTTTGCTTGTGCCTGGCCATAATGAATGCGTCAGGCACTAACCATACCACAACCCAGACCCTGAGTAGCATTATCACAGATTTCAAATAAACTCATGCCTATTAATTCTGTGATCTGTCCTCCTAACAGAATCCAACTATTTTTAAACGTCTTTTCCCAAATTACTTAACCAATACTGCAAATACAGTGAAAAGCTCTAGGAATGCAACTTTGCATGTAAAGCCTCCTTTTTTCCCTCCATCACTCTGCCATGTCAATACACAGTGAACTGCCAACAGCTCTCCACTCCACAACTATAAATAATGGCAATTCCCTTCTTTTTTTTATAAATTTGGAATCAACATGAACTGCTTTGTAGCAGTTTGACTGAAAGCAACGTTAAGTCTGTCTTGAATATACTATTTAATGGCCCTATA
Source organism: Crocodylus siamensis (assembly GCF_052110815.1). Lineage (NCBI taxonomy): Eukaryota > Metazoa > Chordata > Crocodylia > Crocodylidae > Crocodylus > Crocodylus siamensis. Next base: position 176,474,820 of record NC_143397.1, on the reverse strand, counting down.
AGTTGGTTAAAATGCTTCCGCTTTTCACCCTTTTATGAAGTAACGGGTAGGTGACATGAAAAAACTTCACCATGCCAAAATGAAATTAAGAGCAAAGTGGGTTAAATGGCATAGAGCACTGACACAGGTTCATTTAGTTACCATCACTAGATATGGCCACAAATATATTGCACATTACTCTACTCTGAGTTATCATAGCTGTGACCCGTCTCGGGAGATCCCATGCCACCACTGTATTAACGACTGCATCTGCTTCAGAATAACCTTATTAGCTTGCCACAGCTGAGCCAGTAACCTCCTAGGATTTTTGTCCAGATCCCCAGAGAGGCATGATTCTATTCTCCTTGATTCCAGTTTGATGCCCAAAATTTAATAACTTTTCTTGGACCCTCTGGTTTTTTTTCCTTTATCATCTGCTGTAGGGACTCTGAAATCCCTGGTAACCTCCCTAAATGCCATCAATAACTCCTGAAATGCCATGATGCTTGGTGGTTCCACAGACAAAAACCTATGCTGCGTAAATCATGAAGGAAGATTTTTTTTTTTCTTCTTAATCCAAATTTTTGCCTACGCATCCACTACAGGGATGTGCTAAACTCCTTAAAAAACTAGCACAAAACTACATAACCCATATGCGTACCTTTATCTATGTAAATGTTGCCCTTGAGTCTATAAAACCTACAGTAGCAAGTAAAATCAATTTTAGCGTTCCAGCAACATATGAACAGCTGCTTGTGTGTATGCGTGTGTGTATGTGTGCATGCATGCAAGTGCATGGGTCTACTTTGTGACTGAGCCTTTAGTATGCTATTCCTTATAATCTGCATCACTTGATAGAGAGAAGCAAACGATACTAAACACAGCAAGGTGTCTGTATAATCATTAACTCACTCGCCCTCTGGATAGGACAAATGATATACAAGCCTACACTCGCCAGGAATCTTCTTTGGGACTGTGTCCTGGGGGAATGTTCTCCTATGAGTTAATGGCATATTCCTAAATGGGCAGGCTGCTTTCCTTCTGTGTGCCGGTTCTTCACAACTCTCTTTTCACAACCTCTGGGATCACAAACTGAAGATACTACATTTGTAGCATGTGCCTTTTTCAAGGCTTACGTAAGGAATAGCAAGCCATTAATAAAACTTTTGAACAGAAATCTGCTGTAATGTGATCAATGACAGGCAAACATTTAACCATGACAATATTCAGATTATCCTTGCCAGAATGGAATAAATACCTTTGAATTCCCTGCTGAATCATCTCTGGCTGTCTCTCTTTTTTCTGTTATTTGGCCTAATCCTGCAATTTTTTTTCACAATATGTGGCATATGCATATTTTGATTGCACAACTGCCTTGCCACTTCCACATATGCTTTGTGGTGCGTGCTCATAACTTGGGCGTGGTTTAGGTTGATTTTAAAGGGAAGCCCATATGTTGTTTACTGTAGACTGGACAGGAAGGGCACTGGACAGGAAATCTCCAGTCTATGCTTAGTTCAGTTCTGGCATTAGATCTGCCAGGTAGCCTTGAGAAAGCTACTGACTTAACCTCAGTGTATCAGCTTTCCTATCTGTGAAAGGATGATGATGATACTTACCTTTTTGTAGGCAATTTGTGATCTGCAAATGGAAGTCCTGTACAAAAGCTCAGCTTTGTTGTTTAAACCTGAATTGCTTGGATTATTTTGATCAAGCCCTCAGAGAATGTGATTTAAGTGTTCTTGGTTTTGTCCTGCCATCCTGAAAAGTTGTGTGCATCTTTTCTGTTCCCAGACACGCTTGCTAAAATACCAGAAAGTTGTCTAGAGAATACTGTTGCCACCCTATAGTAATCATTTTCAGTTTTACTCTATTTTTTTGGAAACCCCTTCTTTCTCAATCTCTTATTCAGCAGGCATTAGAGGAAATACTTGTCACCAACTTTCTATGCCAGATATTTTGTTTTGCCACAGCTGTTAGGTGTACACTCCAGTAAGGGTGGGAGAACCCCCAAATCATCCTGACCTTCATAAACCTTCAGTTTTTAGGCTAAGTCATTACACATTGTGTTTGGTTCTGGGGAATCAGTAGTTTGACAATAAAGCAGGAAAAAAAACAATGAATAAAATACATTTATAATTTATTTCCTGTTTATGATAATAAAATATATCTCTCCCTCTCTCCTCCCCGGAACCTTTCTAGCTTTCATTTTTGATCATTATCTGTCTGTCTCCCCACCCACCCCCATCTATGTCTTGTTTCTGTTAAGTTTTCTTCTCTTTCTCTAACAGTTCTTTCACACACGCACACACAAGCACATTTTTTAGTGTATCTTTTGCTTTTTTCCTTATTGCTTCTCTTTTTTATTGTTTCTATACTTTTTATTTTCACATGCAACTCAATTTCCTCACCTTTCTGTCTTTACATGTTTTTCTCAGCAGTTGGTTGGTTGGGGCGGGGGGGGGGGTATTTTTATTTTTTCTCACTCTGTCACTCCTCCTCCCTCCAATGAACATCTCTTTTTAATTTGCCTCCCTCACCTGTTTTGATTACCTTTTCATTAGCTGATGAGTCTCCTTTGTTCTTGAAATATTTAAATATTTAATAATAGGATGACAGCGTTTCACAAAATACTTGTATCAATGGACCAAAAGAGAACCCCAAACCTTAGTGTCTCCAAACAGGCCCGTTATGTGCTAACATTATACTATACCCAGGAAACAGAAGGGCTTAAGAACAGCAAAGCTTGCAGTTGAAATCAGATCCCATTGAGATCTCTCTAATTCCTAGAAGGCTGAGAAGAAATATGCATATGTATAATTCTGTAAGTGGCTTTGCTGTCACTGGTGATAGAGCCCCTGTCTCCCTTTGTAAATGCCTTCTGTCTGCTTCCTGATTGATCTGTCCTACCTTAGGTGCACACTTGGGAGAAAGCTTGGGTGTCATTATTATCTGCTTTATTTCTATTACTTCCCTGAACTCACTTCCTAATGTACAGAATATGGACACCACTAAAAAGACCTTCTCCACATCAGCTGGCTGACATGCTATCTTAGCTTTCTCCTGAGCTAAGAGGCCTTCTTAATACTTTACTTGCCTTCTGACTCTAAACTCTGTATTATGCCATGAAGTCTCCTTCCTTAAATGCCTTCACATTATTTCTTCATCCAGTTGACACAAATATATGTTGCAACCTTCCTTTTGCTTTTTGTGTTCTGGCATCTATCCCCACTTCCACCCCATCAAAGAGTAGTTTCTCTTGAGCTTTTTCTTATCTTCTCTGGACTGATCCATAAAAAAGTTGATGAGGAAAGAGAAAGGCCTTGAATTCTGTCTTAGACAAATAGACAATCTAGCTAAATCCATTCAGTCCTTTTTTTCTTCTATCAAATGCAGGAAGAATTGCCTGGAAGTCTCAGCTTATATCGCAAAACCTGCATAAATAGCTGTCAGTTAAAACTGAGCAGCTGAAAGGCAAATTTCTTTTTTCTAGAATGATGTCCACATCCCTGCTTCCAGCATTAAGGAAATCCTGGGCTCGTCCACACGAGCCGCCCACTGTGCAGTTGTTTCTGTGCAGTCATTTAGTACTTGGATAACCTTACTGTGCAGTAGCGTACTGGCACAGTTGCCGTTTGATGCTTACTGCACAGTAGCTCGTTACTACTGCGCAGTAACGTCACATCACGGTTAGTGCCCGGCAGCGCTACTGTGCAGTAGTAACAAGCTACTACGCAGTAAGTGTCTTGTGTCTAGACATGGCTGCTGTTCTGGAAAACAAGTACTCCGCCTTTTCCTTTCACCCTTCCATCCTCATCATCGATCTCCCTTTTCTGTGCTTTCTCCTTTCTGAATCAGACTTCCTGTAGACTTTACAGGGATCCTGACAAAAGAAAAATAAGGCCACTCACTGTATTACAGCTCTCCCTTTGCACTCCTTTTGCACTCCATGTTTTTTCTACAGGGAAAATCCTGTGTGCAAGTTGTGTGTCAACTGACCTAGCTGTAAAAACCCTTAGTAATTAATTAATGGAGGAAATACAAAGTAGTTTCTTAGCTGGCTTGGAGATTAGTAGTTTCATCTAATAGATTATTTCTGTTCTTTGGGATGGTGAATGAGAAAAGAAACCTGAATGGGGAAAAGAATCAGTTCAAGTAAAATTAATTTCAGGTTGCTTCTTATAATGCCTGCTCTACAATGAGATGAACATCTTGACCTACTCTGGCCTGTGCTTTCATTATTTAAAAAAGAGCTGGCTGCAGTATGTCAGCCCAGTATTATTAGGTATTTGTTTTCCATTCACATGTTAAAGCTCCCTTCATCCCCCACATTTTGATAAGCTGTTTTCAGATAACAACACTTGTCCTATTTCAGTAATTTGAAGGTGGATGTCCCCTCATACATACACCACATAATATGTCAAGTGAAACAGTCACCTCCATTAGTGCCGGTGGGGGGGAAGCACAAAGGAAAAATGTAACAACAATTCTGCTAAGACCTTTGAAGTGTTAGACGATCAATCTGTCTGCTTGAGTCTGATTCCGAATCCCTTTTTAAAATGCATCAAATGCTTGAGTCTGAAGTTCTGTCCTGACAGCTTCTGTGAATCTCTGTGGAGACATCTGCTCCGCAGTTTCCCAGACGCTGTCTGTGTTCACATGAGAAGGGTTTGATCCAAAGGCCTAGCTGGAGTGAGAGTTGAACTAGACAGACAGTTTTAGCAGGGTCCTGTGGAGTCTGAGTAGCGAAGGCCCTGCCGAGCTGGGGTCTATGTATTATAGCAAGGACTTCAAGTTTTTATTCCATTTTAGAACCGCATTGTTCACCACCAAGAACAACTGCTTACAGTGTTGTGGGAGGAAAAGCAGAGGCACTGTAACTTTTTGAATGCTTTTAATGATAGAGTTACATTTCCATGCCAGCAGTACTGATTAAAAATAAAGTCAAGTTGTTTAACGTATTATTGGAGAACTAGTAACATTAGGATTTCCTCAAAGAAGGCCTCATGAATTACTGGGAAGGATTAAGAGAATCACATTCCTTCCACAGTGCCTACATGCTTGCTATAGTGTATATGCCATTATCTTACAATTAATCTGTGAAGTAAATCAGAATAGCTTTTTCATCCTGTTCAAAGCTTACATACCCCATAGATTTCAGTGCTCGGCAGCTAGCAACTGCTTTTTATTATGCTGTATGTACGTAGCTCCTTGAAAAGAGAGACTGTAAAAAGTTCATGTTATGACTTAGCACCGTATAGATTTTACAATAGCTTTCTTGGACAGTCTGCAGTGTCAGTAGCTTTTCCATCACAATGGTCCCAGAGACCATTTTAGGAGAGTAGTACTCTGTAGCTTTGGGTTTTAGCAACAGCTTCAGTAATTGTACTGTTTTCACAAATGCCAGCAGCACATTAAAAATAGGCTGGGGCCATCTTTAAGGGTTATGAAATAGTCTGAATTCACTCCTCGTGAAATTAAATTTGGAGTAGTTCAGACCTATGGGTGGAACTGTAAGCAGCCTTCAGAGATGGCAGCTTTCTTTATAGAGCATCCTTCCATTTATTGTATCACATAGCGAGATAATAATTTGCTGAGCTGTCATTAGTGCTATCAATTTAAAAAAAAATTACTAAGCCTTTCTTTGCCTTAGGAATCATGGTTCACAGGCATGACAAACTGATGGCATAAAATTGGTAGTAATAAACAAGATGCAACTTTTTTATGGATCATGTATTTGGAGGTAAATTTGTTGGCTGATGTGTTAACCTCTTTATCTTTTCGTTTCAGGATATATTAGGATCTGAAATCTCCTGGTGTATTCTGTCTTTGTCATAGGCTTGCTCTGTGGACTGAAGTAGAATCAGGGAAATCGTTCTGCTTTGTATCTTCTCTTGTACTCATAGCTGTATTTTCCAGGAAACACAGTTGTTCTCTGTGTGCCCTGTGTTCTACTCCAGACATTTATTGAGCACTGTTCTTTAATCTGTTATCACAGGGAAGTTTTTGAAAACTACTACAAAAGCAAAATATAAAAATAATAAAAATAAGTTGTTAGGAGGTCTGCAAAAAGGGTGGGGGGATTAGGGGTTTTATTTTTAGTAGTGTCTTCTCCTCTCTTGTTTTGTTTAATCCATATTTAGTATGTACGGCTATTGGCATTTCCAGCTTCTGTGACACTCCAAACTTTCTCCATTGTACTATGTCTGTACTGTTGTGTTGTGCACACTAGCCAACCAGTGGACCATGGGCTTCTTCAAGTTGTAGGCATATGAACTGCTCCAGCCATATCTTAGATTGATGAAAGAAGTGTATCCTAGTATCCTTGGTAAGAACACCAAGCATACTCTGTTGAGTTAATAGTAGGCACTGGCTTACAAAGCAAAAGTCTTTATCAGCCCCAAAAGTTGACTTACAGCAATTCAAGGAACAGCATTAAAAGAAACAAGGCAAAAACAATGTTTCTGTTTTGTGAATTCGGAAAATACTAACCTTAAGTAATGCAATTTCTCCCGTTATTAACATGCAGTACTCCACTTCTGTTTGCCAGTGCTGCAAATAGGCATTTCTACACACCCAGTCTCCTCCCCCAAACTGCTACAAACCACAAACAAAACAGAAGCAAGAGCAAAGTTTTTTGAAGTCATGATTTCCTATGAGACTCTATTGTTCACAGATTCTAGCAGAAGTTTCTGAGCATCCTGGAATCAGTCAGATTTCAGTTTCAGGGAATATATCACCTTCTCCCAAAGGTGCACAGTTGTGAAATTTGACATCCTTAAGTCTTTTACCGTAGAGAAGACTTTGTGCTTCCATATAATGCCTATTTTTCTGGCTAACACTGATGACAGATTTTTCCCCCCTTTTTTAAATCTACTTATTCCATTTGGGAGATCAATATAATCCATAGAACTCAGTGAACATAAAACAGATGGCTGATCTGAATAACTTGTGACCAAAAACTTTTGAACTTTAGCCCAGTTCCACACCATAGGAATATCTGTCCCCAGTGTATCTTGTAACTCTACTCATTCAGCATAGCTAAGAAGGGCACAAATAAGTCCTGTGCAAATAATTATGTTGGATCAGTTTATGCCTAACATTTCTATATACCCGCCTAATTGAATTGAGTGTCTAATCCCAGGATTCATTATCTATTTCCCTATCTAAGTCTTTTTTCCCATTTACGTTTAGCACCCAGCTGTCCCCTCCTCCAAATGGTCAACTGTTGTCCCGTAAAAGTCTTCCGATCAGCCTCCCAAACCTGTATCATTGTGCAGCAATTTTCCCAGTAAGGGGGCATTTGGATCTCGGTATGTCCCTGCTGCTGGATGAAAGTAGTTAAGAGGAAAACTGCATGAAAGTGTGAAAGATGGAACATGTTGTTCTCCTAGCCCTTCTTGACAGATATGCTGGGTAGAGCTTAGTGTGATATTCAGTCAGGACATGGCATTGCTGTTTTTTGTAGTAATCAGAATAAAGCAATAAAAAGATCATTTAAAATGCTTGCTGGAAGTTATTGATAGAAAAATTCTTTCTGCACGAAAGATTATAAATAGAGCTTTATCTGAAGATGGATTTGTTTTAATTTGGCATTGATGTATTTGATACCTGGTAGGATCAAAGAAAACGGAATCAAAGAGAGAAATACAAGCACTACTGCTTCTCTGAATATTGGCCTCTTTTATAGATATAAAATCTCAGGACTAGAGTGCTCAAATTTATTTGTACTGATGTTTGTTTAAAGATCAATATTAAATAAATTGGTCTGGAAGCTATAGTCATAAAGCAGCTGTCGGACTAATGTAATCCCACAATGCTATTTTGTCTACTGCATGAAACCTGGTTAGCTGTGTACTTCTAATAACATGTGGAAATCCAGTGAAAAAGAAAATAGCTGAACTGGATTCTGTGTACTTGGATTAATTTGTAGGGCAGCTATACCTATCTTTTAAAAAATATACTTGCAGATCTGACTGCAAATTTTCATTGCGATCATTGTGAAAATGATTTTATACACTAGAAATTACAGATATTAAAATGCAGTGATGGAAGCATTAAATCTGCCTGTTCTTGCTTTGAATTTGTCACAATAGTTCAATGTGTGCATGTGCGCGTGTGTGCAGAGAGGGAGAAGTGTATGCATATGAATAAAAAGCATGTAATTCTATAATGCATGGTAGTGTTTACATAATTTTCACACAGTGGTTCCTATAAAAAAAATCAACATTTATCAAGCTACTTTGCTTTGCTATTTAAGATACTGCAGCAATTTCATATCCTACATATATTGAATTACTGCAGTGCAGTATCTTGGGCCCTGGTCCTGTTGACTGCTTTACACCAGTAAACCAGAGCCCCTCCGACTTCAGTGGGTGTTTGCCTTTAAGGAACAGCTTATAGGATAAATAGTCTTGGATGCCACAGGGAGGAAAACCGATAGTAAATACTGAATTTTTCAGGGCAGCCACTCTGATTTTGCAGGTGGTTTCCAAAGATCTTGTGTGTGTTTTTTCACAAAGTACACAAAAATAAAATTTGTGACCGTCATGTATCACAAGAGTCACATGAAGGACAAGGGCAAATTTTTTGCAAATTTGAAAGGCTTTCAGAAATCCTCTGAGGCAAAAATGGGGGTTGCTTGAATGTGTCAGATGTGTTTATTTAAAGGTTTTGGTGGGGTGGACCCCAAACCTTTTCATCAGCAGTTTTGGATAAAGCAGAGAGTCTCTTAGTGGTCTTTGAAAGGGAGTTTTCCTCTGGGCTCCCAGCCTTGGACTGTGTTGAGAAGACACTAGTGCCCATCCCCTACCCTGTGGGGGAACCTGTAACACAACCCTGTCAAACCTCACTAACTAGCTGCCAGGCATGGACAAGCTGCACTGGAGGTCTCTAACTTCTGAGCTCAGGGAAGAGAAGATCAGCTGACTATAAAGGACCAGTGTTTTAGCAATACCCTTTTAAAGTAGCTGTACTCTAGAGCCAAGCTAATTCTCATCTAGTGAGGCAGGAGGTAAGCAAGCCCTGTAATTCCCTGGAGATACACATTGGGGTCACATATATACAAAGGTTACAAGGAATCTAATTCATAGAATCATAGAAAATTAGGATTGGAAGGAATGTCAGAAGATCATTTAGTCCAACCTCCTGCTCAAAGCAGGACCATCCCCAATTAAATCATTCCAGCCAGGACTTTGTCAAGCCAGGCCTTAAGAGCCTCCAAGGATGCAGATTCTATCACCTGTCTAGATAACCTGTTCCTGTGCTTCACCACCCTCCTAGTGAGAGAGTTTTTTCCTAATATCCAACCTAAATGCAGGGATAGCAGTGGATATAGTCTTCCTGGACTTCCAGAAGGCTTTTGACACTGTCTCTTACCCCATTCTCATTAAGAAACTGGAGGGCTGTGGTGTAGACACCCACACAGTCAAATGGGTCGCCAACTGGCTGGAGGGCCACATCCAGAGGGTGGTAGTGGATGGGTCCTTCTCAACCTGGAAGGAAGTGGGCAGTGGGGTTCCCCAGGGCTCAGTCCTCGGGCCCGCACTGTTCAACATCTTCATCAGTGATTTGGATGAGGGGATAAAAAGCACCCTGTTCAAATTTGCTGATGACACTAAGATGTGGGGGGACATGGGAACATTGGAAGGATGCAACAGGCTACAATCAGACCTAGACAGGTTACAAGGGTGGGCAGACGAGAACAGGATGAGTTTCAACACAGACAAGTGCAAGGTGATGCACCTCGGGAGGAACAACCAGCACCATACCTACAGGTTAGGGAACTCCCCTCTTGTCAGCACGGAGGCGGAAAGGGATCTGGGGGTCATCATTGACTCCAAGATGAACATGGGCCGGCAGTGTGGAGAGGCAGTCAGGAAGGCCAACCGCACCTTGGCATGCATCCGCAGATGCATCTCAAGCAGGTCCAAAGAGGTGATCCTCCCCCTCTATGCGGCACTGGTCAGGCTGCAGCTGGAGTACTGCATCCAGTTCTGGGCACCGCACTTCAAGAGGGATGTCGACAGCATGGAGAGGGTCCAGAGGAGGGCCACTCGTATGATCAGGGGACAACAGGGCAGGCCCTATGAGGAGAGGCTACGGGATCTGAACCTGTTCAGCCTCCAAAAGAGAAGGCTGAGGGGGATCTTGTGGCCTGTTATAAACTAGTCAGGGGGGATCAGCAGGCATTGGGGGAGTCACTGTTTCCCCGAGCACCGCCAGGAGTGACCAGGAATAACGGTCACAAGCTGGCAGAGGGTAGGTTTAGGTTAGATATCAGGAGGCGCTACTTCACGGTCAGGGCGGCTAGGGTCTGGAACCAGCTTCCAAGAGAAGTGGTACTGGCCCCTACCCTGGGGGTGTTTAAGAAGAGGTTAGATGAACATCTTGCTGGGGTCATTTGACCCCAGTACTCTTTCCTGCCATGGCAGGGGGTCGGACTAGATGATCTGCTCAGGTCCCTTCCGACCCTAGAAACTATGAAACTGAACCTCCTTTGATGCAGCTTGAGACCGTTGCTCCTTGTTCTGTCATCTGCCACCACTGAAAACAGCCCAGCTCCATCCTCTTTGGAACCACCCTTCAGGTAGTTAAAGGCTGCCATCAAATCCCCTCTCGGTCTTGTTTTCTGCAGACTAAATAAACCCAATTCCTTCAGTCTCTCCTCATAAGTCATGTGCCCTAGCCCCTGAACCATTTCCCTTGCTCTCCGCTGGACTCTCTCCAGCTTGTCCACATGCTTTCTATAGTGTGGGAAGGGGTGGGGCCCAAATCTGGACACAATTCATATGAACATAGGGGAGAGGGTTCCTTATTTCAATTCCAGTGTAGACTTTTTTTTTAATCCTTCCACTTTAAATCCTTCCACTGTAAATTTAGCGACATTTTCATGAGTGTATCTTTGGCTGACAGTGTAAGTAATAATAGTGACTCCTGAATGTTCTCTGACATATATTCAATAGGGAACTGCCTGTGTCCTGAAGTTTCAACACTGTTATCTCAACCATGTAGTGACTGTATGGATGTGTCATCTCACTGTTTCAGTGTTAAGGAGCAGATGACTCTGTGTGTCATGATCATGATGATCACCCTCCCCCCTTATATACTTGGATTACATTTGCACGTTAAACATATAGATAGTGGTGCTGTCTGTTGTGGCTAGGTGGAGTGAATGTCTGTAGGTGAAACTCTTGCCCACCTGCACATTGCCTAAAGATATATCCAAATTCAGAGGAAAGTTCAGAGTCTGAGCAGCTATATGAATGCCGGGATAGCTCAAGGGATAGGTAGTTGAACTGCTGGTCGGGAGAACTGTTTTCTATTTCCCACTTCCCCAGTGCAGCTTTCCTCTGTGATCTTGGGTGAATCATGTCACCCCAGTGAACCTCTCTGTTGGGCAAAACCACATTAAAATGGGACAGTATTACTGATGCGTGTCTGCAAAGCACTTTGAAATCTGTGTAGGAATAACACTGTAGATCAGTGGTGTAACAGTCAGAGCTTGTGCCCTGGGCAGCAGCAGTAAGGTTTGGGTTGGCTGTTGTATCTGGGCCAGCAGCAGCTGCCACTCTTGAGGCCCCTATTCAGTGGGTGCCTGGGGCTGGTACCCTTGTAGCCCATGAATTGTTATGCTACTGCCATAGATAGCCCAAGAACTTATTAATATAAACACAAGTCTTAACCGAGGCACCTGGTCAATTTTGTAAGGTTCCAAGGAAAAACAGTATAGAATTGCATAAGCATAGCCACGTCATTGCATCAGAGCATGTTGATAGCTGAAAATAAGCTTGTCAAAAACAGCCCCAAATACAGATAAATAAATCTACAGCCTTATCCACATACGCAGATCTTTGGCTCTATTAGGATAGAATCCTGGAGGAGTTGTGTTTACTGTGTGATTTGTGGGTGACCACACTTATTTTGTACCTACAGGCACACGTGGGGTCAAAAATAGGAATGAACTGAAGCTTTCTATTTCATGTTTGGGATAGGGCTCAGTGTGTGAGTGAGACCTGGTGCTTTGGTACCTGTTTGGTTTTTTTTTCAGTAGGGATTCTAGATCTCTAATCCACAACTTAATCATTAAGGGCTTTAAAATAATGTTTTGCCCTTTTCATGAAACCTTAACTTTTACATTCTAAAATGTTGTGCTTTGAATACAGATTAATGTTTTGGACCTTTAGTTTCCTGGAGCCACAAACATGAAAACGAAGGCACTTGTTTACCCATCTAGTTCGATGCTGCCACTTTAGCATGTTTTAAATGCCTTAAAATGAATATAGATAGCCTCTGCATTTGTAGATGTATGAATGCATACTGTATGTATATTTTCAATTTTCTTAACAAAGACATAAAACTTAAAGCAGAAATGTGGCTGATTGTGCTGAATTATTACTCCAAGATAGATTCATCAAATCTCCCAGCTGTATAAGACAGGGCTTACTAATGAAGTTCCCTATCAAAAAGAAAAGCCTAATTTTGATTTGGCTTAGGTAATGAACTTCTTTTTCCTGGTGTGATTATCTGCATGGGGTGGCTAAAAGAGTAGCAAGAGAGAGTGCGCTCACAGAAGCATTATGCAAAATGTCTTTTGTCTCTTTTTGCTGGGATATATTAAATTTTCAATGTAGTCTATGTAATATAAAATTATGATAATGACTTTTGGCCCACTGTGAAGGCAGCTTGCTGGTCCTGAGCATGTGTGTCTGGCTTGAGCACTAGGATACACTGTGGGAGTTGCCTTTTCTATTAACAAACCTCTAGATACCTAATGATGAATTTTCTTTCACCAAATGTTCTCCTTTTGTCTAAAATACAAGCATTTTCTAAATTGCTTTTGAGAAAAACAAGAGAGGCAGAGAGGTCTATGGCACTGACAAGGGATATTGAAACAAAGCAAGGAATTCAGTTAGCATCATTCTTGTAATTATAAGCCAACCAAAAGGTTGTTTCATGTAGTAGTGAAAATATTTACTACTTTATTGATATAAATGATGGCATTACATTAGTGAAAGAACAAATTGAACAATTTGCTCATAAAATGTCAATGTAAGTTCAGTGGCATGAAACTTGACAGTTGGATTTATTGCAGGTAATCGTAGGAACTTTCACTACCCCTAGTTTCTTTGCCTACTGTGAAATCTTTTTCTCCCCTAACCGTTTTGTTTTGTGATTCTTCACCCAAAACAGGATAGACAGTGTAGAAGGTTGTTTTAACAAGGAGTAAACTCAAACCTGAATTTATTTCTAATAGAAAAAAGCTTAATTTTATAAAGCCATTTATGATGCGCTATATTTTATATGTTTTATACATTTCTCTGTCCCCATCATTCAAGAAATTTCTGCAAACCCCCAAATCTTTGTTGATTACAAGATTGATCACTCCCACTGTTTATTTCCTATTTGAAATTATTATCCCCTCTTTGTGATGTCACTACCTGTTGTTATGGAAATTATGTGATGTCATGATCAGAGGACTGATATTTCAATTGACGAGTCAGATGCAGCAGAAAAGGGAATGTTAATTAAATGTGTTATTTTCAGGACCTTTATCCTTTCAGTAGAAATCATTAAATGAAATGGAAAATTTGGGCCTAATTAGTGTCCCAATATTTCTATAAATAATGTAGTGGATTCCAGTAGGACTACTTGCCTGAGTAAGAATTGTCCATATCCTTTAGGCATCAAGTGTTGCTGCAGATATTTTTTTTCAAACTTTTACGTGAGGCATCAGCTGTTCATTAGGTTACATAGCTACCTATAGCATGTGTCGGGGGAAGGGCAGCACTACATATATTTGCATACCTTCGATAACAATGTGAATATTTTTAACAAGTGTGAATGTTTTTATAGTTTATTTTAATATCAGTGAAACAGAATTAGTTACCATCTACCTAGGCATGGGTGATTTAGAATCATTGACTGTGAAATGGGAGGCAAAAAAATAGCAGTAGAATAAAAAACCTGAAAGCCTAGTTTTTAGAATGTTTTGCTACTAGGCAGAGCCAACATAACCTTTAGTGGATTAGGAGAAAATCTCTCTAGAACAGAATCAAACCTTCAACTCTTCTTCTGAATACTTTAGTTTTTGCATATTAAAAAAAAGCTCTGTGACTGTCTAAGAACACATTAGCAGCACAAAAGGTTAAAAGTGTGCACATCAATTAATTAAATTACTGTACAGTATAGCTAGTAGCAATATAAGCCTGTAGTTCTTTGACCTTTTTCTGTCCTCACCACTTATCAATATAACCGTAAGGCTTGTAGAAATGTTTGACTCTTGTGGCTGCTTTTTCAGATTGCCATGTGAGATGAAAATATCATGGTCTTGTCCTCCATCCAGTATTGTTTTACCTTTTCATCTCATATAGAACCTCCTAATGCAGTGGTTTCCAATTATTTTCATTTGTGGCCCCCTAAAAAATTTCAAGTGGAGGTGTGGACTCCTTTGGAAATTTCGAATGCAGGTGTGGAATTGTAAGTGTGGGTATTCACATACCTTTGATCATAGTCAGCTTCCGTGGACCCCTTAGACATAATCTGCAGACCACAGGTTGAAAACCATTGTCCAAGTGTTTGGTCTTTTGGTATAAATGCCAGTTGTCCTTTACTATAGTGATCTACAGTCCTTTTCATAGAAGCATTTCCTTACCATATATGGCTATTTAGATTTCATTTACAAATAAATAATAAAATATTCTGAGACATATGGCTTTATACTTAAGATGTCATGCCCTCCTAAGCTGCCTGTGCATAGCAATGGCTAAAGATCGATTACAGTGCTTGGAGATTCTAAGAAATTAGTCTGCTGAAGGTTTGATGGGTACAAGTCTAGGGCGTGTAATGAGGTTATGTCTGTACTGTGCTTTCCTTCTCATGGTCGTGAGACTAAATACTGCTCTCTGTTTATGTGGCCAAAAATATTGTTCTTTCTGGTCAATTCTGAGCGTTTCATATGCTTTTTTTTCCCAAATACCTCACTTTGATAAATGCCGGATATGTCAAGCTACACAAGACTATATTTGGATGGTAGAAAGACAACAGTTGGCAACAACTTGGTGTATTTTGATCGTTCATTCTCCATCTATGTTTTATTACCTGAACCAAACAGCTGCAGATGGGGAGAAAGTTCTCTGCGTGCGGACTTAGGAGAGTAAGACTGGTCATTTTTTAAGCAAATAGCTGTGCTGCTATTATAGGTGGACCTTGAAAATGGCTAACTGGTCTTTCAGAACAGGGGTATCAAAGATACTGCCTGCTGGCCAGTCTGGGCCTGCAATATCATCCAGCCCTCAGTGCTGCCCATGAGTCCCATCAGGCAGCATGCTGTACTGTGGATGGCCTCCCACAATGCCTGTGGAGAAGTGGACCAGCCACCACATGCAGTGTAGCCCACATGACTCTTCTGGCCCATGGGACCAGTTGAGTTGGACACTCCTGTTTTAGAAGAGGTTTATTTCCTGGTGCAACGTGACATAAAAATTGTTTTTAAACTGAACATTTTTTAATAAAATGGACACCATTTCATGGAGGAAATCTACTTCTTTCTTTGATCAGTTTAATGATGAAATTCATACGGTAAATCTAGATCTTGCTTGTTGCTTGGTCACAGGTGGTTGCACAGCAAATGTGTCCTTCTCACATACTTATTCATATTTAGCTGACTAGATATATATAATACACTACCACTTTGAAAAACAGAGCTTACAAGCATTTTAGGGGCTATTTATGTGAGGAGATTTCAGTTTACATTGTGGGGCTTGGGTATGGTAATGCACAATACATGTGCTCCCTAAACAGGTTTCTAGTTTTCTGTACACATGTAGTTGGTTTGGTAGAAGAGTTGAATCTGCAGCGTTCTTTACAGATTCCATGGCAGGAGTGCCACTGTATTTGTATTAATGTATCTCCTGTTCTTGTGAGTAAATGCCTGGCACTGTTTTTGTTGGTCTGCCAGCCAAACGATGAAATGGTAATTGAGTCTGTTTTAAAATGGAATGTTTTAGACAGTGCTTTAATTGTACTCAAGCCAATTCCATACTCCAGTATTAAGTTATTTTGTACTATAAGCACTTTGTGCTGAATCCATTTGTATTGTAGTTAATAAGTTTGCTTCAGTTGTCTTACTAAAAGAAGCATTTGAAGACTTTCCCCTGCTCTCTCTTTTTTAAAAAAAATTTTGAAGAAGCTCTGTATTTTACAGATGCTTTTGCCATTGTTCTTGTTAAGATGGCCCTGTCCCTTTCTTGTCCCTCTATCCATGCGTAGAAGACATAGCATTTATTATGCCACCCAGTTTTATGCATCTTCCAGATGATTTAACTGAACTGATGCTATAGAGGATATGCTGACTGGCACTTTTCCCATGCTTAATGTGTTAACAAAAGCCAATAGTGTCAGTTTTAACAGTTTTAGTTAAATTCCCATGATACTCTTAACAAACGTTGAAACCTCTGCCATGTCTAACCCTGACAGATTCCCTGCCGTCATTGCACACTTAAAATAAATGTCATCCCCAATCAAAAAGTTCACATTTTTTGACAATATAATTTGTTACTTTGTTCCTGTGTTATCTCTTTCTCTGGCACAATAATCTGAGATGGATATGTTACTTTTCTTAAAGTGTTTTGTGCTATCTTACATAGTTAGAAGAGGAGGCCCAAAAGTAATACTAGGAAATAGTCATATATTTTGATTGTGCACAAAATAGTCTTCCTAATGGCCACCTTTTGAATATGAGTTCTACTTCATGTTCTTAACTGACAGTAACCATACACTTCTGAAAACATGTGTGTAAAATATGGGGAATGCTTTCATATATTAATAATGAGTTGAATCACCATTGAATGGTTCTCTTACAGCAAATGCTGTCCCCATGTGTAGCATACACTTTATCTTATGTAGGGGGCTTGATTTCATGTAGGTTTCACCACATTTCTCTTATTAAAATATGTCAATATGTAGAAGTAGAGGAATTCCCTAAAATAGCAGTGTAGATGGGGTACTATTTTACTACAGTTCATGGCGTTTGATTGGTTGGAACGTTCTACCTGTGAGATCTCACTTTTAAACTGGGAGAAGCCTTTTGTGAGCAGCTGCATCTCTTTGATCTAACCTATTTGAGCCATTATGTAGAGATAGCAGACAGACTTTTTTTTTAATTACTGTATTATAGGTACAATTGGCACCTCTCTCTCTTTATCTCTCTCCCTCCCTCTCTGTGTTTCTCTCTCTCTCTCTCTGTCTCGCACAGAGAATAAGAGAGGTGGCTTTCACAGCAGCTGGTTAATTTCCATGGCTTCACACTACTGTTTAATGATCCGTTTCTCCTGTGCCACCTCTCTCATCTACTGAAAGATAGGTACAAATTGTACCTATAAAAATTATAATACAACTCTGGGTTATCTTTGTTTTTCAAATTGTGATAATCTGAATGGAGGCTTAATATTATTTTCTTTCACAGTTCTTTAGAAATACCCAGGGATAAGTCACTGCCTCCTACACAGCACATTTTGGTATAGAAATTTTACTTTTTGGACATTTGGCTGTCTTTAATATGCTTGATTGTTTTTGAAGGTGGAAGAAAAAGTCCATAGAGATATCATCCAAACAACCGTATGGCCAGTGAACCAGCCTGCAAGCCACAGCATAATGGTTGGATATGCTGGCAGGCTTGGGTATCAGAATGCATCTGTCTCTAGGCATCATCAAAGACCTTGTAGCAGTAGGCTTTGAGGGAGAGAGGGTGGCATATAAAAATGATAGATAAAAGGAAACTGAAGGAATAAAAGCAAGGGAAAATTGTCACCCACACCAAGTGAACTATCTCGTTTCTGGGAGTGATACCTTCAGATCAGAGTTGATGTAGATTGATACAACACGGAAAGAGATCTCCACTACTGGAACTCGTTGTTATATCCATTGTGTAGATAAACTTCAGTCCTGGGGATGGCAGCCCATTGTCTTTCAAGAGGGCTATAAAAAGTATCTAAAATATCTAGAAGTATGAACCTGTTAAACCATCCATATAGAATATCTGGTTTCAGTTTTTTCCTCCAGTCACCTACGAGATGATGTCAAATCCAGGTTCAATAGTGTGACTGAGTTAATTTGTTGTTGCACAAAGCAAGGTAAATGTTGAGATCATGCTAACAGACTATCCAGAAACAAAAAAAAAAAGGAAAAACAAAGGAAGAAAACAGAACAGTATTAATGCAGTTGAAGGAAGGTTGAATATTTGAAACCACAGATTTTTAATACAATGGGAAACTTTCTCTTGAGTATTATGACAGAGTTTAAAGGGACCTCCCCAATGATTGATATTCAGTAGGTTTTCCTGTGTTTTCAACATTTCTTTTTTTTTTAAAAATGAAAGCCATTCACGCTCCTGATTAGTAAGCATGGAGCAACCTTACTTTAAAGCTGTGCTGGGGAGCTAGGGAATTTGCGTAATTTAGAGAAATGTGTTGGATACAGGGGGTTTAGAAGTGAAGGTACATTGTCTTCCCATTAGAAATTTACCAGAAAATCTTTATACTGAATAATAGAAACAAAATACTCTATAAAAATACTTAAATGAATAGTAGGAAAATTCACTCAAGAACACTTTGGTGAATTACAAATTAAATTTTGATATCGTGTTCTCATTCACACCTCCCTACTATTTTTGCAAACAGAGTTTTGCTAATAGACGAGCAAATGGAAAGAAAGTTTCAGGCCGTTGATTAGAAGGTTTTAATGAAGAAATTAAACTTGTTTTAGTAGTGTGGTGACCATCTTAGAATTTCTGTTGATATTAAGGAGAAAAGATGAGAATGAAGGTGAAAAAGAGGGAGGATTGGAAGAGGAGATGAAGGGGGAGACAGGGTCAGAAACAGGATCTTTCAACAATATGACATTCAGCCACAGGAGCCAACTTCATAGAAGTCTCATGCTACTGTTTCTTCAGTTCCTAGAGAAAATCTTGCAGTTGTTGTGTTGTAAAGGTAGCATATTATTCAGATCTGAGATGAGATTTTTAGCTTCCACTCCCACTCCATGCTCTGCCCCTCCTGCCTTTGCCCCCTGCGCTGCCCCTACTCCTGTCTCCTGCCTTTGCCTCTGTCCACCCTAACTCCCAACCATCACTTACACTCAGTTGCCACTCTGGCACTGGCCCCTGCCTGGCACCTGCTCAGCCAGACATCAGTGGCTGCAGCAACAGCAGCTCCCCACCCCAGCTCTGGATCCATCACTGGGGCCAGAGCTGCTGCTGTTGCAACTACTGCTTCTTGGTTAGGAGCAAGGCTGGAACTGGGGCTATGATTGAGGGTAAGTGGTGCCAGAGGGGTCAGGTGGTGGTCGGAGGGAGCAAAGGCATAGGTCAAGGGGCAGGCTGCTTGACTCCGCCACCACGTGCCCGCTTCCGCTGCTTGCCCCCCTGCTGCTGTGTTCCCCAATGAAATGATGGAGTGGGAACCAATTTAAGATGACCCTCCAATAATTAGATCCTTTACATGAAAAATTATGACAAATTTATAAATATCCCATGTATGGAATCTGATTATTGGGAAGTCGCCTTAAATTCAAAGTTATCTAGGATTCAGGTAAATACAATAATATAATAGCAGCCGTGACTCATCCCATCTTCTCAGGAAGATGCCCTGCTCTGCATCCTCCTGTATTGAGCCAGGAACATTTAGAAAGCCCTTCCTCCCCACCCCTTGCAGTTCCTGGCTTTGTCTTGCTTTACTTCTATTTTGCAATGAAGAAAAGTGGTTCCTTCCACTTCTGCGCTGTGGCCCATCCCTACAGAAAGAAGGTACCACCAACTGAAACATGAAAGATGTGCTTTCAGGCAGTGCCAAAGTTAGAACTGTGCTCTAGCATCAACACAGGCCCTAAAAATGCCTCCCTCAATGCTGCACTGTGTGCGCACATGTACTTTTGACCAGTAAAGTCAGTAACATTGAACAATGCTTAATTAACACACTAGAGAGGCGGTAGTAATAATGAAACCCCTTGTGTAAATAGTTCATTGGCAATGTTTTTTGCATGGAACATTTGTTTAACAATTACAAATATTGAACAAATTCAAAGTCAAGTCATGAAAAATTAGTTTGCAGAAAAAAGCCAGAGACATTCATTGAATAAACTGCTTGTTATGAATGGTTTGATAGGCTCTACTTGAAACTGAAGTTGTACCTACCCAGTGGTCATTTTGGGAATGGCTTTAAAGAATGTTTAGCAGATGAAGCTTATCATAAGGTCAGATTTCCATTAATACTCACTTCCATATTTCAGTGGCACATTCATAGGAAATACAGCCTCAGAGAGCTGACCATCTTCCTTCTCATTAGCCAGTTGAAATTATGAGTAATTAACACCATGCAGGAACAGCTAGGGATCTTCAGGATTCGCTAGTGAGTGGCATGAGTTTTAACGTTAAATAACATACACACCTTTTCTTCCCCCTTCAGCTCCTTTTGGTGTTCTGTTGTTTCATTAGTGACACCAGGAGCATAAAAGAGACAGGGACGCTAGCCTTGGTTGCCAGTGGCGGGAGAGAGGGCAATAAAAAGCAGCCGCTGTGCTTCTACTCTGGCCATCCCACCACTGCCAGCTGCAGCTGCTGCTCCATTCACCACTGCTGCCTAGGGCTCTGCTCACTTATGGCTCTGAGTGACGCCTCTGCTGTATCAATTTGTCCTTTCTCATTGGAACAGTATCATCATTGGATATATACATGATGGATTGGATAATATGGGCAAAGATTGAATGTTAGAAATGAACACCTATGAGAAGGAATGGTTGTACAGATTGTTTATGAACAGTACATTGCAGGTCACATTTTACAATCTTTTAAGATAAGGTAATTTTCTACATATTGACTTGAATGTGATGCAAGCAAATTAACACAGATATCTAGGTGTGGTCCTGATCGCTGCATTAAAATTTGCGTTCAGGCTGAGATTATCATTGTGCTATCTGCAAGGGAAAAGTATCTTAATCCCCACAGCAGATTTTTTTTTCAAATACCTAAGTGCTGTTCCTGTTTTCGGTGAATACCCTGTCTTCTTGTTTTTCAAGCAGCAGGAAAGAAAAAAAATCTTCTGTAATTTGCGCTGACAACTCAAATGCATTGTATCCTATGTAATCTTTTAAAACCTTTCACATTTTTAACAAGAATTTACAGCTGTTTATTCACTATATAGAAATATGATATTAACAAAGCTGACATATATATTAAAAAGCATCCAAAGAATAAAGGATATCTTTGTGACATAAATCAAAAATAACCTTGTGAGTGGTCTTTCAATGACTAAGTTATCTTTTGCTTTAGTAACTCAGCTGCTCTGCTAAGAAACAGGAAATGCAATTTCCCTACACCTTTCCTGAGGCTCTCCAATCAGCCAAGTCCTTTGGGGGGGTTCCCTACTGTATATTCCTTCATCAACATGGCATTTCTCAAGAGGCTCACACAGAATCTGTTAAAATTAGCTGTGTTCCACATTAGTGACAGGAGCTGCCTTTCTCTCTGAGGAGTACACCATGGTATGGTGCTGCTTCCTGTTTGAACAAAATCAAGTCTTTAATTGCAGAGAATTTTTTTCATTACCTGCTAATTGATAAATCATGCTTGCAGTGCTGTGAAACAAACTTCATTGTGTGCAGTCTCCCAGACCCGTGCTCCTCCTTTCACAGATCCCAAATAATTAAATAAAATGCCAGGGCTAGAGTCTTCATTCTAGCAGGGCATCTTTGCACCATACTACCATTGTGAGCAGGGTTTAATACTGGTAAACACTGTCCCAGGGGGAAGTCTAGGTTGATCCTCTACTGTTGTAGATCCAGTGTAGGGTTCTTAACACCATTCCTTCTCCATGCTGCTAACATAACAAAGAAAAGGAGTTTTTTGGAACTCCCCTACATCAGGCTGATTCTGAACTGTATTTTCATTCCCTTGAGATCATTTCCAGCCCACATATAAGTTAGAGCAGACCTCAGGCTACTGTAAATTGGTGCAGGGTAACTAGGGGCTGCAGCAGGGTTGAAGGAAAGCAAAGGTGAGCTTTAAGCCACCTTCATGGACCTGCACACACACACACGCGCACACACACACACACACACACACACGACTTGTATTGTGCATACTGCAGCCACAGCTACGGATCTGGTTTTTGATCTAAAATCAACAACAAAAAAATAGCTGAGCATTAGAGTCACAGCCTTCTGGAGGCACATAAAACATGCACATATATATTTTTAAAAAATCTTTTTGTCATGTCTGTCCTTTTATTCCTGTTTCTACTACAAGTAGCAAGAGGCCACTGTCTTGGGAGGAACAGTAAAAATCCTGAGTATAGTGAAATAATTTAGCTGATAATTCCCCACTGCATAATTTTCTACGCTTCCTGCTAGCTGACCTTGTGGGCTCCTGTCAGGTTGCTAAGGGAAATCCAGCAGGACTCCCGCTCTGCTTCTCTACTTTTAAGAAAGTATTACAGGAAATGGAGGCATGTTTATGTCAGCTTAGTTATGTCCGTATTTGATCAAATGGCATTCTGAAACCAGCTTTCTTTTCCCTTGTTTTTAAATGCAGATGATAGATGTGTGATGAAAAACTGCTCTGAGCCAAGCAGTTGGAATCTTGTCTTTGGTAGCCTTTGCCAAAAAAGTAGGGATTGATGCAGGGGAAGAAAAGAGGAAACTATGATGAAACTGGGGTGACTGAGGAAAATGGTAGGAAGCTGTTTGAGATAGAGACTACCTTTATCCTTGTATCTCATACAAAGGACATACATTACTCACACCAATAATAATCATGAGATACGGGCGCATGTTAGGTCATCATTTTAGACCCATTCCATGTGGGTAAGAGCCAGAAGTTGTTAATCTGCAATAGTTATTCACTGACCCAGATAAAATGAGCTGGTTTACTCAGCCCAATTTTTAGTGGACAGGTGTCCACCACAAAAGCACAACCATACTTGTTGGCACCCTTGTTGACTGTCTCAGCAGAGTAGCCAAAGACTTAAATGGGCATAGAGACAACAGTACCTTCTGACCACTACAGGTGGTCCCTCTAGGTCTTGATTGAGACTTCTTGAATGAGCAAGGTGGGCAGGAGGCTTGCATACTTGCTCCCTGTTTCTGTCCCTGTCGTGCAGATAAATTGGAAATTTCAGTCTCTGCGGCTATCAATCTGGTACATGGGGCAATCGCCAGAAAATTTACACAAAAATCAAAAGAATAAAAATAGGTGAAATAAAACAGACCCTCTTTCTAGCTTCCAAATCAGACTTCGTGTAGGGCCAGGGAAACCAGTTACATCTAGGAGCCCAAATTGCTCCTATGATCTCCAATCATAATACAGGATTTTGAAGGTTGTTAGTAGTGTGGTTTAATGTGACAGGTAATGCAGGCAACTATGGCCATTGTCTTCACCATGACTTTCCCAGCTTAAGGAAAGTTTCACTGTGTCACATGTACAGGAAATAATAAATAATTTGTGTCCAAGTTGTTCGTAAGTAATTATGGGCATTAATCAGGCTGAAACGATGGCATTGTGTGCTGCGCAGCCCTCTTTACCTCTGACCTGGTGACTGCAGCATTGAGTCATTGGCGAGTTCATCCAGAATAGATTCCTACCTTAAGTTTTTGTCTGCTCTAAAAAAAGAAGAGGTAAAAGGGCAATTTATAAACTGTATGAGAGTTACATTTTGTAGTGTATTCCAATATGGGATAAGTCGGCTTCCTGTTTGCTGCTACTGTTTATAGGCTTACAGCTTTAGAACAGGAATCGCATCAGCTGGCTTGCTCTGTGTCTCAGCTGTCACAAAGAGAATGTAGTAAAATTCATGATTAAATGTCATTACTCT
Source organism: Crocodylus siamensis (assembly GCF_052110815.1). Taxonomy (NCBI): domain Eukaryota; kingdom Metazoa; phylum Chordata; order Crocodylia; family Crocodylidae; genus Crocodylus; species Crocodylus siamensis. The sequence goes on along the minus strand of NC_143397.1, from coordinate 176,450,980 downwards.
GTGGCACAGAAGTGAGAACGCGACATTGTTTTGGATCAGTTCCTCTTAAAATTCAGCAATAGTAGCAAATTATGTCTGCTATGGATTAAATACAGCCATTTTTTGATCTACATTCTGTTGCATGCCCCAGAATTTCTATCAATAAGTTTACGCTTTATAGGCATTGATTCCCCCAGGCCTTCAACAGGAGAGTAAAAAAAAAAAAAGGCCCTCAGTGATCGAACTTCAAGAACTATTGTTCTACAGACTTCCAGAGCTTCATGTTAGTGAAGGTGGCAAATTTTTTATCCAAGTGGCTTGGACAGTAAATTCTCAGAGTTTATTTTTGGAGTATTTGTTGTTTTTAATGATCATTTTCTCCTGAAAATCCCTCTAATTTGGCATATAAGTTACATGTCAGCCCATCCACAGCTCCTATCTCTGTACATCTAAATAGACCCATGCACAAAAAAAATTGTTTATATAAATAATAATTTTTCTCCTTTAAGATACCTTTCTGTTCCACAAAAGCTGGATTCAGAAATCAAATACATTTTTTTGGATATTTGTTTCTAAGAAAAATCTTTCATTCCTTTCTCCTTTTGTTTGCCAGCACTTGTATTCTTTGTTATGTCATAAATAAAGGAAAATATTGTAGCTGCCAGGAAGTATTACGAAAAGCACTTTCATTCTTGTCAGTTTTCATTACTTTTAGCAGGTTGTGTGAGGACATTCAGCTTGGTGAATAGGAATGTGCATAGTATGTGCATATGGTTTATATTTGTACCCAAATTATAAGAGTGCTGATATTAGCAAAGGACTTTTATTTTCCTTGGAGTCTGGTATCATACTACACATGACAACAGCAGGATTGCTGCATCTGTACAGATGTTATGTCCGCCTGGTCCTGAGTTCAGCATGTGAGAAGCCTGTATTTTAAAAAATGGCATGTAATGTTTGGTCCTCAACTATAGAAACCATAGGCCTGATTTTTGGTAGTTCTGTGCACTTACAGCCCACAGTAACAGCACCTTGAAGTTCAAACTCTCTCAGGTTGAATACACAAAATTGCATGCTGCAAATTAGTAATAACTTCTGAATATTTTGCTAAGTTCATACTGTCCAATATTGTAGTGATGGAGTTTACCAAAATATTTAAATGGAGAACAAAGTCTTACATAAGTTTCTAATCCACAGCCATCCTGTCCAATACATTAGTATATTTTTTAATACAAAGCACTATGTGTATATTATCCATTGACAGACAGGTGACTGGTTCAGATGGGCACAGACAGTATAATTTATGCATCCATTTGCCACGAGCATGTTTCCAGATCATGGCATTGTCTCCTCTTCTTGCTAGATAAGTTGAAACATTGACAGGCAGTGTGTTCACTTTTTTCTTTTATTACAGTAATTTATAAGATATTTTAGCTAACAGGAGAACAGCCCAAGGGGGCATTCTCATGTTAATTACCAAATGTGGGCTTGTCAAAATCAAATAGCTTCAGGAATAATGTAAGTAGTACTGCATCATTATATTGTTTGGCCCTTGACCCAATATTAGCCATCTTTTTTAAATCTTGTTTTTGACTGAGTTTTTAAATAAAAAAATGCAAAAATCTGTCCCAGCATAGACCTGGAAAGTACTCTGAGGCACAGTGTAAGAATTTAAGATTTTTAGGATTGTTTAATATTCAGCTGAAAACCAGAAATGTTAAGAATGAAAGTAGTTATCTTTCAGATTTTTTATGAAGATGAAAACATTTGCAACAATTGAAAAAATATTTTTAATTTGATTGTCACTTCTGGTGCGTGGTCTCATTTTATTGTGGTGGTCACCAACAGCCAAAGCCAGGTAATTTTCCTACTCATACTTAATCATACTGGGTAAGACCTGTTCCACAAATAGACCTTCCTGTTGATTTACTCAGCATAAAGTACTACACAATGGGCACATCTACACAAGTCTTTTACTGCAGTTGCCTTATTAGCTCCACAGTAAGTGTCTCAGCATCTACACAGACAGGGCTATTAGGACAGAGTAAACTAATTAACTCTGCTGTAGGTTAGTACTTGTAAACACAAGTGCTATCCTACAATGGATAGGGAGACTGCAGCTGTTATGAGTTCTCCAAGGTAGAAAAGAAGAGTCTCCATATGCCTGACAAAGGGTGTTTGTGCCCAAAAGCTTGCAAAGAACTTTTTTCCAGCTATTTTAGTTGGTCTCATAAAAGATATCACATCTACCCAAAGAACCTTGCCTGCCTATGTCCTTAGACCAACACAGCTACAACCACCAAGCCTCCATCCTACAGTGCAGTTTTTTACTCCACAGCAGTGCATGTATAGACACTGACAGGGCTGGCTGGGGCACAAGGGTGCTGCACTGCAGGGGCTGCCTGCTGGCTAGCCATGTACTGTATCATCTTCGTGCCTGAGCCAGCCCCTCCATAGCACACTGAATCAGGTTGGAGCAGTCCCGGGCTGACAGGCTAACCTCCTGGGGCCTGTGCCAGTTGGGGCTGCTCTGCCCCAGCTAAATGTGCTTCAGTCCCACTTCTGGGTCTGTGGGCTGGATCTCACTCGTATGCCAGCTTGGCCCTGTGAGACAGTCCAACCTTGCACACCAAATCAGCCACCAGGTGACTCTGTGCTCACACCAGCCATATGCCAGCATGGTTTAGTATGCAGGGTCTACCCATCTAGCCCACAAGCTCCCCCAGACAATGAATATATCCACTATTCCTCTGTTGCCAAATTTATGGACCTGTGGTTAGACCCATGACTGGAAGACAGATATGGCCCATGGGCTGGAGGTTGAATACCACTGACCTAAACCATTCTGTCAATGGTATTCTCCCAGTTATATTAGAAGGGGATTGCTAGTTTAAGCATTTCTGATGACAGCTGCCACAGAACCATTTGAGGAAATATTCTCAGATCAAACTAGTTAGGATTTAATAGCACTAGCTGCAGTTAAGGGTTTTCAGGTGGAACCTATTGAAGAACACTATAATTTAATGTCTCATGAATGATCACAGCAATTTCTACATGCTAAAGGGAACACCTCACAAGCTTCTTGTTAAGTACATATGATGGGAATGGCTGTTAGTAGCTACTTTCACCTAAACACTCAAAAATAACTAGTAACACAGACAACCTCCCCTTTAGGCTAGGGAGAAATAACTAACATGCCCTATCAATTCTTGAGCTAGCATACCTTCTGCTGTTTCCTCTGGTATCATGCTTTGCCTGGTTTGAATCCTAGCTAGGTATCTCCTCAGATCAGGTCCCACGGCCCATAAAGTCCCCATGAAAAGATCAGGGCAATTCATCCCCTGAAGATAGCAAGCCTGGGTCCAGCTGGTCCTGACTGGGCAATCATGGCAACCAATCCCCTGAGGTTGCAAGCAACAAGCCCCCGGTCCCACACCTCCGGCCTTTAAAAGCTGGCCCCAGCCAACAGTCTTTTACTCCGTCCTAGTAAAAGACTGGTGCTTGCTTCTGACCCTTCTGTAGTTCCTTGACTCACTCATTAGAAACTCTGCCTTTGACTCCTGATGCACGCTGACTTCAGCTTTAACTTCTGGCTCCCCCTGATTTCAATTTGCATGTCCAGCTTACCTGGAACTGTGGTCTCAACTCTTGGCTTATTGTGACCCTGGCCTTGACTCCTGGCTCCCCATGAACCCTCTTGCTGGACTTTCCAATTATCAGGTGACCTTCCTCAATCACCCACACCCTGGTTCCTAATACTCCTTATTGATGCATCAGTGTCCATTTGAGACTTGGATAAGATCTTGGGTAAGAATCTGCTCTACCAGGATGGAAAGGAGTAACACTCCATCAGGATATAAAGGGAAACCATCCAGTCCCAAACTAGGCATTATAAATGAAGATGCCATCAGTCTCTCTAACTCCTCATTTCTAGTGGCTCCATATTCATGGAAACAATAATGGTGACCAGACAGAATCCTGCAGAACTCCGTATAACAAGGATTGGCAACATTTTACTAATGCGGGCCATAGCTTGCGACATGCCAGCATGATGAACCACTGTTCCCATGCTGCTACCCCAGCCATCCCTGGTCTGTGTGGTGAGCTGTTCTCACTCTGCTAATGCAGCCTCCACTGAAAAATGTGTAATTTTTTGAGTAATCCCTCAGTAACAGCAAGCAGAACTTCAGAAGGGAGGAGGGAGGAGCAGTCCATAAAAAATAGGGATGGAGCAGGGGATCAACCAGCTGTTAGAAAAATGTGGAACATAGAAGACAGGCTGGAACAAATGGCTGAGGAGCAGCACACAGTTACATGTGGACCAGATGAGAGCTTTGTGAGCTGGATCCAATCTCTTCTCAGTCTGGTCAGTGGTCCATGGGTTGCTGCTATATTTGATCTTTGCTATATACAATATCATTTGGAAGAAATAAGCAACCATCTTATGCAATCCTTTGACATGCTTTAGAAAGAATTGAGAATCTGCTTGACTCTACAGTGATTTGCAAGCGAATCTTCAACACCTGTGGTCAGGGTATCACAGGCAGCTCTCAAAGCTACAAGCATCAGTGTGGACACCTGATCCTCAGTCACTGACAAGAGATCAATATTCAACAGCACCAGGCCAGCTTCTATACTACACCCTGACTGAAAATAAAATTGACCCTAACATCTTGCTGCTAGCTTCAATCATCTGGGAAAGGTTCAGATTTTTCTCTGAGATGATATCGCTATTGGAAAGTAAGCAAACATCACAGGCTGAAACTTAAGTAGAAAAGACTCACTGTTCTCAATGACTTAAGTTTTCATAATTATTCTTATGAATTGGGTGTGAAGCTTCGTCATCAGTCACTCCAAGTTCACTCCCTAGAAGCAAATATGCCACCGTTGAGACACAGATCTCAGATTGGATCTGACTGATCCTCAGTAATGCCCCGCAGTAAGAAACACTTAACTCTTTCACCTGAAGCAAAGAACCTGGATTAACCAGGTTGTTAACCACCTCTTTTCTTTGATTCCTGCAGTCACCGCAGAAGATTTCAAAAGTTCTTTTCCTCTTAATCAGAACCAAGACTTAACCCTTGTATGCTTTGGCCATCTCCTTCCTGTTTCAATAGTTGGAAGACACAGTGACCTCTCAGATGAGTAAGACAGATGAAGGAGGCAAGAAAGCACTTTGAAGTGTTCAGTAACCAAAGATAGTGAACTATTACTAAGTCCTACCTAACTAGCAATAGAGTACCCTAATAGCTGCACAATATTCCTACTGAGAAATTCCTCTGAAATCTAAGCAATCCCACTTGCCTCTGAGGGTAGACCTAAATAAATACAGTGTCCCAGCAGAAAATGTGTGCTCCTGGCCTCAAAACAAAAGAAGTAATTGTTGGTGCATAATAAAGGCACAATTCCTGTGTTATCTCCAATCCTGCCACAATAGCAGGATCAAAGATAAGACCAGCTAGATGAATTGAACCATAGATCACTAGGGAGATGTTCATACAGCTTCCTTGATGACTAATTAGAGTTCATTGGTGTGGAAATTGGTGTCATTCAGAACTGTTAGTCCAGATGATTTACACTGGGGCAGGGTGACCTGCACAAAAACACTAGTCACCAGTTTGGGACTTGTACATTGTTGACAATCTCTATCAAAGCCGTTTGAAGGCTGAAGACCTTTGGTTCATAAAGCCAAATGTAAAAAGTACAGATTTATCACATCTCAGTGTCTCTTAGTTTGTACTGAGCAGTGCTGAATTCAAAAGATAGCTTTCATGAAATCCTGCAGACAGCTAACAGAGCCCTGAAAGGACTCCTGTGTAGCAAGTTCTTAGTGGTGGTGATGGTTAGAGCTGGTTGAAATGAGAACTCTGATGAGGAGTTTCATAGTCCTATCCTAGAGAACGCTGTTCCCTTGCACTGGAGAGATTAAAACTGATCTCTCTGAGGGCCTTGTAACATACTAATTTTAGGCAGCTTCTGGAGCTCTTAACCCCTAGATGGTCTACGCATTAACACCTAAAACGAGTTTTAAGCACACTTTAGGCAGCTTAAAGTTACACCACTCCAGGGCAGGTTTATCTCTGATCCATGTTGCCCAGCTTGTGTTCCATTAATGTCTGGCCACTCCCAACAAATGAGCTGCCCAAGTTGCAGCCCCTCAGTGTCTCAGTGTCCTCCTCCTCCATCCTCTTGTTCTGTGTCGACAAACCTTCCACGCCCTGAACTCTGCTGCCCGGAGGGAAGATCTGGCTGCAAGCCAATACCCCCTCCCACCCTGGGGTTGTGGCCTTTCCACTCCCTGGGGTGCAACTCCATGCAAACAATCTGCAGAGCACATGCCAGCTAGCCAGGTCACATGGACAAGAGCAGGTCCAGGAGTGGGGTCAAGATGGGGTGGGTGGGTAACAAGGTAGGGGACTAGATCCTGTTCCCATGAGCTGGAGCTTCTTTCCTGGAGCAGGGGCAGTAGCAACCACAAAAGAGCCTTCCCTCACAACTCCCAGCCACCCTGAGAAGCATAACCAGCACCCTCCAAACCCCAGTCCCTAATCCCAATTTATTAAAATACGAGACCTTCTTTAATTTACTTCCTCTTTATTTCTTTTTAAATTTTTTTAAACTTCTTTTTATTGTATCCTTCAGAGACCGACTTCATTTCACCATCCTTTCCTCACCCCCATTTCCTTTCCACTTCCCATTTCATTATTCACTCCTACCCATTAACTTTCCACCTCCCAGCTTCATGTCGACAAGCGGTAGGAGAAAATATTATTCGGGGGCGCTGACCTGCTTGACCCCTGCCCTTCCCTCCTGCAGGGCCACTGTGGGGCCAACACATGCTAGTGCTGTATGCAGTGGCGGAGGAGCGGCTACATGCAGAGTTATGCCAGGCACTGTGAAATGGTGGTGCCATGGTGGTGCTGCTGCCAGTGGTGATGTGTAGGAGGTGCACCTGCACCACCTGCAAAAAGGCAATGTCTCCAGGCAGCCATGATTGGCCCTGGCCACCGCTGACACTGCCAGCAGTGCCTATGAATGGTCACTGATCCTTGATTGGCGCTCGCCCCCCTCCCAGCCACCAACAGTGCCAGCGGCATCTGCAGGATCTCCATGCTTACCGCTGCCAGGCACCTACCGCCATGCTCCCACTGCCACCAGTGCAGCCATGCCCTCCTAGCCACCAAGGGCACACGCCATTCACGGATGCTGCTGTCACTGCAAAAAGTTTTTGGGGGGCTGGTCCCCATTAGCCCCAGAGTTCTGCCACCTATGTTTATGTGTCCCCCCTCCCCACCCCCAACCCACTTCTCTCACACGTTCACCTAGACCAGGGATAGAAGCCTGTCCTGACTCACCAGCCCTGTAGTAGCAACTCACAGCTGTACCTCTTTGTCAGGTCCCTGCTTGCATGCTGTCTAGTGGCAAGTCACATCTGCACAGGAAAGGGACAGTCAGAGAAGGTTTTTAGCCTGAATGTGTGACTGCTCCAAACTCAAGCTAGCACTAACACCAATCAACATTTGAGCAGCTCAAAGTAGAACAAGTAACAAGGCCCTAAAATTTAGTGTTCTTGATGAGTTCCGTTTTCCCAGAAGATTGTGAATAGCCAATTCACCAATAAAGATTTTCTTGGCCGATACGAAGGCCAATTATTAACCAGCCATATCAGCCAATACCAATCCGATAGCCAATTTATAGTAATGCAGCCTGGAAGCTTGGAGAGCAGCCTTCTTCCAATAAGTATGTGGGAAGCAGTAGAAAGGGGGCATGGGGGAGGGAAGGGAGATCAAGTCTCCCACAGTGAGGAAGGGAGTGGGGCAGCTCCCTGCCACTGCCCACACCCCCGAGGGAGGCATGGGGAGGTATGTGCCCACCCCCCAGATTTGTGTGCAGGTAGAGATGGGCTGTCCATTGTGGCCTTGGAGCCAGGGGCTGTACCAGCCCCTTCCTAGTTGTGGGGGATGGGCTGGGGCTGCGCTTGGTGTGGGTGGGGCTGGGGCACCCTCAGCTGTGTGTGGCAGGAGGTGGCAGCACCAAGGGAGGACTTTGGGGGGACTGTGGCTACCCCAAAATTCACCATAGGCCCAGGGGAATTCTGTAGCCACAGCACAGGGCTCACCCTGCCCTGCCTGCCTTGAGTGCAACCCCAGCCCAGGCCCCACACCAGCAGGAGGCCAGTGCAGCCCCTGGCCACCAGCCCATAGCAGGCAGTCCACCTCCAACCCAAGCACAAATCCAGGGGGTACATGCCTCCCATGCCTCCCCCATGTGTGTACGCAGCAGGGGGGCTGCCCCCTCCCCACCCCACTCGTGGCTTCATCCCACACCGCATCCCAGGGTCACATTCCCAGCCCCTGCTCCACTCCCTCCCTCCCTCCCTCCCTCACCATGGGGGCCTTGATCTGCTTTGTATGAGAAAATCTTAAATGTAATTAATGACAAATATCATTTATAAAGGAATTTAAGCCAGTTTAGGTGGCTATAAACTGGGATGGGAGAAGGCAGTGAAAGATAATTATGTTAATTTTATATTCTTAAAATGTGTGCCTCAGATCTCTGCCTTGCTCAGCTGGTTAGTAGAGGGATAGGGGGTCATTCACTTCCATGTCAATTGTTCAAATTTGGCTTTACTTAAGACTCTGATGACTTCTGGCACAGGCTTCATTTTGTATTAGTTTTAGTGCCTTGGGAATTGATGCTGGAGTTTGTGAGGAGGAGGGGGGCAAACACTGAAAAGGCAAGCCAACCTCATCCCAGAGACCAAAAGACCCCAGCTGCTGCTGGTCCCCCCTCAAAACAGGTGCCAAGGGTCAGCACCCCACTTGCCCTGCCCTAGCTACGCTACTGGCCACTGGTCATGTTTACAGAATGAGTGTCCAGCTCTCGATAAATAGCATCCATGGGCATGCTGGCACTGCCTTCCAACCATGGTAAGGAATGCTGAAAGGATGCATGACCTACCTACCCTGCATACACACTAAACCCTGAAACAGAAGCTGCCTTAGAGTAGTGCTAGATGTGTCACCAGTGGCAAGCCCAATTTAGACTGGCAAATTCCACAGCACATTTCCCAAGGGAGGCTAAAAGGGGAGAGGAAGAGAGCACATCTTCACACAGAGCAGGAACAGAGGGGCAACAGGGAATCAGCCAGCTGTTAGGAAATAGCAAAACAGAACTGACAGCTGGCTGGCAGCAGAGGATCAGCATGCCATTCAACAGAGCTTCTCTCAGGCCAGATCCAGTCTCTTCATGGATCAGATCTGGCCCATGGGCCACAGTTTGCTAAACCCTGCTCTAAGGTCTGATGAGTGGCACGGTACCGGTCCACAGGCCAGATAAATGGTGCAGAGCTGGTCCTGCTGGATGGATCAGACCCATTCCCCCCGCCAGCCTCCCCTGCCCCCTATGGTGAACTTGCTGGAGCATGCCCCATTTGTGGCACGTGTCCCAGATCAGCCAAAGCAGGTGTCATGGGTGCTGGATCCAGCATGTAGGGGTGGCAGGTTGGTCCTGAACTGGCCTGTGCAGGTACCACATGCAGCACAGGTTCCAAAGCAGGAGCCACATGTGCTGCATGTCCTGGGTCCTACACGTGGGGCAGGTCTGGTGCACACCACATGTAGGTCATTTTGAGACTCAGGGCCAGCACTGGGGCTGGATGATGGGGCTCCATAGGCTGGATCCAGCCTACAGACTGTATCATTGACAGCCCTGTGCTACAGAGTTTAGCACCTGCGGAGTGGATATACCATACTGTCCTGTGGTGGTTGCCAGCATGCCTTGGAGATCTTGTAGACAGGCCTCACACCACAAAAGTTTCTTCAGAGTTTTTACTAATGGACATTTTGTCAGCGATTTCAGTAGAGGCCAATGATTGAATTGGGAGAAAAAATGGAATTGTATCTGAGCCTCAGAGTTAATATTTTGAAAACTGAGGCACATTAGAATGGCGATAATGTAGAGAAACTCATGTGACTGTTTCCCATACACTCGTTCTTTTGAAACAGAGAACTCAAGTCTCCAGGATATGTAGTCCAGCATTTTTCACCAGTACAAATTCACTATTTCAGGACAGTGGATAATATCAGGGATGGATGGTAGGATCTGGGAAATTTAAACCAGGAGTTCCCAACCCCCAGGCTATGGCCCGGTGGTGGGCCGCAAAGGGTTGGCTGCCAGTCTGCAGGAGGGCTGGCTGCCAGACCAGAAGTAACCGCAGACCGGTAAGCTGAGGCCTGGAAGTGGCTGGCATACTGTGGACTGGCAGCCAACCCTTTTTTATACTAGGTACTAGGTATAAAAAAGGGTTGGCTACCAGCCCACAGTATGCTGGTCACTACTGGTCTGCAGATTGCCAGTCCATGGTCACTTCCAGTCTGCGGTTTGCTGGTCTTTAGCCTAAAAAGGTTGGGAACCCGATTTAAACAGCAGCCTAATATGTCCATTTACTCCCAGCTACCATGGCAAAATGCATGATACAAGAACCTGAATAGGAGTAAATGGAGTATTCACATGTTCAAAGTTTGTGTGTGTGTGTGTGTGTAACAAACGTCTGTTGCCATGTTACATGATACCTCTGGGATTCCAGGATACTTTAAAAGAAGACCCATGGACTAAAATATGTCTGGATGTTTTGGACTTTTTTATCACACTGAAGGTATAGAATTATATGCCAATAAAGATAATATGAGGACTGTCTTTTAAGATGTGGTTCTGATTTGACGCTGGCAATAAATTTGGTTTCTGTAATCTTATTTTCTTCAGTCTGTTTTAAAATTAACTGATTGTGACATGAAAGTAGTAGCCAGATAGGAAGTTATGGCATGCTGGGCATCTAGGGAGTGTGGGGGGCAGCTGAGTATGTCTTCATTATTTATTTATTTATTTTATTTGGAGACTTACATTATAACAACCTGATTCATTTGGGCAAAAGGAAAAAAAAAGTCATAAGCCATAGGCCCAGAACTTACATCTTCTTTCGAAATGGGGCTGAAGGCATTGAAAAAAGGCTGGCAGGTCTGCTTCACATTGTGGATATCTATATTCCATCTTCCCAAAGGGTAAATAAAGGGCATTGGTCAGTTTCCAAATCCCTCCATCAAAAAAAATTTGGAGAAGGGGGCTCTGTATACTTTTTATTCTCGTTTGCCCATTTCTGGCAGAGGCAGGCATGAACAATTAAATTTAGGGCTTCCCTGTGGTCTGTGAATAACACTACACAGTGCTAACCATCAGGGCACAAAGACAGACAACAAAAAGGGCTTTTTTATTTTTTGTTTACCCTTCAGGACACTGTTTACCTTTTCACTGAAGGGGAAGTTATCATCTCTTCCCTTTTGGAAATTGTACTGGGTTGGATTTGTACCTTCAGGTCTCGGACTGGCTAGTGATAAAGTGGGCATGTCAGCCTGGGGTTAGGAAAGTCATACAGGGAGCTGTTGCACTCTCTCCCACTCTCACTCCCTCTATCTTTGCCTCTGTCTCTTGCTCTTTCTCTGTCAAACCATTTTCTCTCTCTCCCTCTTTTTCTCTTTCAGCTGGATTTTTTTTCCTTCCCCCTCCCCTCTAAATTTACTTCACAGCAGATTGTCTTGTAGTAAATCACCAAAAACCCAAATAGCACTAAAGCATTCTGATACAACATTAGCATTTGCTTAACAAGCACAAGATAAACATTAAACAAAGAACTGCATTTCTTTATTAGAGGCTGCAAGATACATAATCCATGAGCACAAGAAACATGGGACCCAGTGGATATGCAGATGTGTGTTATTTCATTGGCGCTGGGCGGCCTTGTTAGAAAAGGTTTTCATCTGAAGGCTTGGGGGTGGATGGTTGACTGTCCCTGGTGGGGCTGTAACTAGATACAGAGACTGTTGCAAGCTAGGCTGGGCTCCCTGGTGGATGTGCTGATTGGACAGCCTGAGGAAAACTTGGGAAGCATCAGGAAGTGAACTCAATCACCTTGGGGATGATAGGGTAGAACCAGATGAAGGCATTTGACTTCTTTTGTAACTCCCACTAAGGACAGATTGCCAGTGCGATCCAACCTCCATAACTGCAAATCAGGCCCTTTCCCCTATGCCGATTTCATTAGAATGGCCAGCATGGTGCAAAGAGGAAAAAAAAAAAGGTTAGACACAGTAATTTTACAGGCAGGCGGGTACAAAAAAAATCTGCATAATTAAGCAGTCAAGGCTGCTAATAGGGGAGTTTATATGCTCTGGGACCAGGCAAGGGCAGCACATATGGATATAGCACTGGATATTAAATCTACGGCATGCAGACTTACTTCAGGGCCCTTAGAGAAAAGGCTAATTATAGAGAGAGGAATTGTGTTTACTGGTCTGTCTTGGGCAAAGATGTTGAAAGAAGTGCAACCAAGTTTTGCAGTTAGACATGAACAGTCTGTTAATAGAGATATCAAAAATATGTGCTTGTGGTTGCTTCATATCTAATCAACAGGAAATCACAGATTTTGAGACCCTCTTCTGCCAGTTAAATGGAGGGGGGAACACATGCATATACATATTCCGGATGCAGGATGTAAATGTATTCATTATTAAATTGCTGGAATTTAATCTGAACCAAGCTCTTTATCATCAATAAATTATATTTAGCAGTTTACCCTAGTTTAGCTACTCCTGTTTAAAAATGTCAGTGCTTCTGGGTATAAGCTCAAAGTCAGCATTTAAATATAAATGGGTAATATGAATGGAAGTTGCAGCGGGCAGCACTGAGTAGTTAGAGAAAGGGTATGTTTATGTAACAAGTCCTGACGTGGTGGACATTAACATTTCATAATGCAGATCAAAGGTATGGAGAAGACCCAAGGGCCTTCAGTCAAGGGCCCCTAGCAACTGTCTAGTATGCTCTATGAGATGATTTCTTCAAATTAGAAAGACTTAGACTTATGAAAAATAAGGCTTTACAAAGTAATTAGCCTTTTTCCACCCCCAATATCCCCTCTCCCCTCCCCCCCAGTAAAGAAGTCTCTCATTTTGCTGCTGGGAGAATACCAGCAAGGCATGATCATGAAACACTGCCTTACATACATAACTGTTAGGAAAGGACAATGTCTACTGCCTATTTTGAGTTAATATTTTGCAGCTCCAGGCTTTTGTCTTTTTAGTGGTTTTGATTTAAAATACAATGCTGCACTCTGCGTTAGACTTGTTGATTAGAATTATACTTTAAGGGGCTTATCCTGCCCAGGTGCTAAGGGTTTCTACTGATGCGCTGAGTATCCCTTCAGCATTTTCCAAAATCAAAATGTGTTGACAATGCTCTGGAATTTTGTGGGGTAGGCCCTTAGGTTTTTGTTTCTTTTCCTTGAGGGGTGGAGTGAACCATGCCATGGTTCAGTGAATTTAAAAGGTTTTATGAGATTAGCATTCAGTATTGCAAAATGTTTTTGCTAATACAGTGTTGTACAAAACAGTGGCCTTGCCCTAAGGTGCTTACAAACATGTTCTTGATCCTTGTTTTAAAGAGGAAAGAATATCTGACTAGCCCCAGTATTGTGGCTGGCTCTGCGTTTCTAGAGGTTTGCCTTTTAACACCAACCTGGGAACCTGGGTTGCATGGTAAAGAAAGATCAAACAGTGTGTGGGTATATTTACTATACAGCTTGAAGGATTCAGGCTATTCTGACCTTTCAGGACACACTCATAATTCTTTCCCCCACACATCCAGATGAGCCACAGAAAGCAGTATTTGCCCCGTGTGCCACTTGTTTGCCTTTCCATTTCACTCAGCTAGGAATTCCAAACCACATTGACCAGTTTTCTTTAAAGTACAACTAGTTTCTCTTAGAAATTCAGCCCTTGCTCAGCATTGTTTTGTTTGGATGTCTAAATCTAAAATGAAATTTAGTGGCCAAGAAAACTTAAGTAGCTGAATAAGAAGTTTTATTGTGCACACACACAGGCACACACATACTTCCATAATTTGCACTTTCTTTGAAAAGCAATAAATGAAAGACTTTTTCAATATTTTTTCATTCTTCAGAACTTAGTATTTTGCAAGGATCCAGTCTCAATAGTATCTGGGTATTGTCATCTCTTTCAAAAGGAAATTGAAAGTGTTTTTAGGGCAGTTTCATTTTTTGGTCAGTTAAAGCAGGATTAATAAATTGCAAGCTGAGCTGGAAAAAAACCCAGGAAAGCCTTCTGCAGGTCTGTACAGAAGGTAGCTTCTGTCCTATCACATCAAGCTAGCCAGCTGTCTGACCCATTGTATTTTAATAGCGCCACTCACTGTGGTATATCCAGTGTGATAGCTGCTATATGAAAATAGTGTTTTACAAGGGATAGGATAAAAGCCTGGCATTCCCTGGGCCTCATTTAAGTGTCCAGAGTTCCCTGTAGGCAGAATTAACTGAGAATCTAGTTGGATCTACAGAACCTTCTTGGCTTTCTCCAACTTATTCTAACAACTCTTGCAGGAGCAGGACACTGGCCGCCATTGTCCTGCTGCCTTCCCTATGATTTGTTAGGGTGTTATGCCTTGTGGTTATGTGTCAGGTTTCATAGGGAGGATCCTGCCTTGAGCAGGAGCTTGGACTAAATGGCCTCCACAGGTCCCTTCTAGGCCTTCTTTTCTGTGATACTTTGATTTTGCAGATGATAATGTTGAAGGCCAGCATTTGAAAATCTAGCCCTGACTCTCTCATGTGGAACAAGTCATTTGTCAGTATCCTGCAGTAATAGCTTTGGGTATTCTCCCAGGCTGTCCCCATGGATGGTACATGGAAGGATCCATAGCTTCATGAAAAGGTCCTCGGTCCTCTTCTTGTTTTACTGTATTTTAGGCCCCTAGCACATATTTGTTTAACAGTGCAGTGGGATTTCATCCCCAGTCTCAACAGTCATGCCTCCTGCTATGCCACATGTGCATGGCAAGAGGTGCAATTTCAGGAGCAGAAATCAGATCCCAATTGTACCCCATCTGTTTGCCAGTGCAAGAGGAGCACTGGGATCATGATCCCAGGCCCTTCCTGCACTAGCAAGTTGAAAACCAGCTGCCCATAGTTTGGAGCCCAGGACCAATAATTAGCTGAGTGCCAGCTCTGGCCAGGGACTGCACTGGCATCTCAAAGCAGCCCCAGTACAGCCCCTAACTAGAGCTGACAGTCAGCTGTTGACCCTGGCCCTCACCTGCTGCATGTTCAGTATAAGGTGCCATACAAACCAACCATAAAAACATTCTGTTATATGTAGAACATTTCTATGGCTGGTTTTCCATTTTATGGTGCCTTAAATTGGGTAAACCATTTATGCACCATTGCCATTTATGCTGCACTGCTGCAATTAATACGTTTATTATGGCATAAATGTAGTGGGTAGAGGAGGCCCTAGAGACCCACTCCTACCGTATCTTCTTTGGGAATTTTGCTGGTTTAATGATAAGCTTAGGGAATAATTTGGGAATCACTTCTGTTTATATGTGCATATACAAAATAATGTGTGTGTATGTTTTGGTAGCATAAGTATGTTCGTATTGTTACCCTTCCTACTCTCATTTGGTCATTATGCTCTGTTTGTCTGTGCTGTCCATTTTCTTTGACACCTCCATCTCCACACTTTTCAGTGTTCCTTTCCTCATGGTCTCTATGATCCCTCTGTCCTGTCTCCACAGCCAGTTTTCTTACCCAACCCAGGCTATATTCCACCACTAAACTTACATATTACTTTTCTTCAGTCTGTACAAAATGTAGTCACTAATCTCACCTTACTGTGCATCAGTTGGAAAGTGCTAGTTCTCTCTGCAGATCCTTCCACTAACTCCTCATCCTCTACCATATCAAGTGTAAGTTGCATGTAGCCTCTTTCAATGTTCTCTGCCCTTCCTCAGCTAATTAAAACTCTGCTGAGTTTTGTGTTGGTCCCTATACCCCTGCTTAGCCAGTGCAACTGCCTTTTCCACTCATTTTTTCCAGAATCTAATGCAATTCCTTCTGTCTCTGTCTCTTCCAAATGACTCTTACGCTTGGTACCAGGCCATTGAAAAGGCCCAACCCACTTCACTTTTATTTTCCCCTTAAAAACCCAATTCTTCTAAGCTATTCATAGGCAAGTTAGTTGATTTGTCTGAAAAATCTCCTTATTCTTTTTTTCTCTGCCCCTCTGTCTCCTTGTCTGTCTGTTTTGAGACTGAGATCCTTAGGGCTTGGGTCCATCCTTCTTGAGCATCTGGAAAGTGCCTAGAATATACTGTGCAATTCAATACTTGTGGTAAAGGCTGAGGAACTGAACCCATAATGAAAGTGCCTAACTGGGCCTGAATAACTGTGGTTTGGCTGTCACTGGTGAACAAAATTAGTCATTCACTCCTAGTAAAGATAATCCTAAAAATGTGGTGCCTATCCAGTTCTTCTGTCTTTCCAGTATTAAAGCCCATATGCTGAGCAAGTGCGTTTTACCTGCATTTGTGACACGTTCTGTGTAAAATAAATAAATAAATAAATCAGAGAACATACAGTAGATGCATTTTACTGCCAGAGTGGAACTTCACAATCCTACCAGGGGACCTTTTTGTAATGTTTGTAATGTGCTGCTACCGTGCTTTAGCAAAGAAAAATGTCACTGCTGGGCTTTATTTTTAACAGACTTTTTTAACATCAATTAATGCAAGCAAATGTAGTGGAGCAGATCTTACTTTTTATTTATATTTGGAGGAGAGCAGTGAGGGGACTTGGTGGGGGGAAGAGGAGGAAAGAAGCATTGTTCTATTTTAAACCCTAAGCAATTAAAGAACATGGGGGTGGGAGGGGGAGATTTTTAGAGGCACAAAAGGCAAACCAGCACCCAACTCCTATTGAAAGTGGCTAGGCTTTAGGAATCCTGGTGCCTGTCATGCCTTTGAAAATCTCATTCATACTGTATATTTTTAAAAATTTTATATGCAAAAGTCTGTAGTTTAAGTTATACAGCATGAAGAACCAGGTGCACATCTTATGTAAATTGACACCACTCCACAGAACTCAGTTGACTTCAGTGTTCATCCTCTCTGTAATAGATAGAATATTAACACAGCCCTAAGAGGTGATAATTGTATTTATTTGTAAAAACCTATTGACAAGTATAGTATGTTATATTTTTCTCTTTGTCTTAAACAATTGCCTTTTTGGTATTTTGCTCTCTTTCTTTCATTTACACACAGAGCTATGAATGTATATTTACCTCCTACTTCTTTGGCAATCCCTCGTAGTCAAGGATGATTGTCTTTTATGAATGTCTTATCTGTGGGTGCGAAGATGACTGGTGAGGCTGATCCAGAATCAACAGACTCTGTTGCAACTCGGGCACATGTTTCTGGGCAGGGTGGGAGGCTTCAGAATCTTGATTCAGTCGCAACATGCTGTTTCTGCCACTCCCATTTTTATCTCTGTTGCTATTGTCATAAGGCTTCAGAGTACTAAGACTCTTCCTCCATTTGGGGCAGTCCTGAGTGATAGTCTCCCATGAGCTGAAGTTGCATTTTTTCAAGTTGACCTTGAGGGAGCAGATAAAAGTGACAATTTTCACCCAATCTGGCCACAAAAAGCAGTTTATAACCATGACTAAACACAAATGCATGGTTGCACACAGCTTTAAAAATGACCAGTCGGGTAAAAATCTGAATCCTCATTGCATGGGGGTCCATGTCTCAACTTCATACAGTAAAGTAGGGTTCACAACTGCCTGATACACCATTAGCTTGGTTTTGGATCTGATGTTCCTATCTTTGAACAGCTGTTTCCTCAGATATCTGAAGACTGTGCTTGCCCATTTGAAGCGATGCTATATTTTTTTATCAATGCCAGCTTTCTGCAGGAGGTGGCTTCTGAGGTACAAGAAGTACTCAGTTTTCTTCAGTCTCACCATAAATCTGAATTACCTAAGCTGGGGACTGCTCATTAAGAGCTTGTTGGTAGAGGACCTTATTCTTTTGAAAGTTATATGTCAGTTCCATTTTCTTGTATGTCTTGGTAAAGACATCAATGATTGGCTGAAGGTCTGCTTCTGACTGAGCACACACTACAGCATCATCAGTGTAGTGGAACTTGATGATTGAAATCAGAGTGGTCTTGTTTTTGGCTCAGAGTCAGCTGAGATTAACCAGTTTATCATCCATTCAGTAGTTTAGCTCCACTCCAACTGGAAGCTTGTTGGTGGTCAGATGTAGCAGCGCAGTAAGGAATATCAAGAAGAGTGTTGGAGTGATGATATAACCTTGCTTAACTCCTGTCTTAACCTCAAAAGGATCTGTGATAGATCCGTTACTGAGAACCACCACTCACATACCATCATGGAGCAGGCAAAGAATGGTGATGAATTTAGGCAAACATCCATACTTCAGAAGGATCCTCCACAACACTTATCGGTTGACAGAGTTGAAGGCTTTTGTGATTCAGTGAAGACCATGTATAGAGCAGCATTTTTCTTGGGGTTGGCAAGCTGTGAAGATCATGTCAGTTGTGCCTCTTGATGCCCTAAACCCACACTGAGATTCTGGGAGGAGCTCTTCAGCAAGAGGAAGTAGACAGTTCAAAAGGGTTCCCTCAGTGATCTTTCCTGTGGTGAACTGCAAGGCAGTCCCTCTGTAATTTCCACAGGCAGACTTGTCTTCTTTCTTGAAGATTGTCACGGTCATGGCATCCATGGGGTCAGCTGGGATTTTCTCAACATTCCAGATCCTTAAGATGAGGCCATGGAGCTGTAATGTGAGCTCCTCTTTCCCTGCCCCTCCCCCCGCCCTTGAAGATTTCAGTGCAGATTCCATCAGGTCTAGATGTCTTGTCATTTTCCACTGCTTGATGACTTTCCTCACCTCATCAAGGGTTGGAGGGAATCTGAGATCATCTCTGACTGGGTGTTGTGGGGCTGGGTGTTGAGAACATTCTCATCAACTTCTCTTCCATATCTCTTCTCTTCCCCGGGGGCTTCTCTTCCCCATCACTACTTCCTTTACCACCTCCTCTCATATTCTGTGGCAGAGTACTGCACACGAGTCTGGAACTGGTCATCACACTAAACTCATCGATGTGCAGCTACATTAAACAATGTACATCATCTCACAAACTATTTGACCAACCTCTCTGCTATGGCTCCTAATCCTGAACAATGTTGTTCCCCCTCACACCCAACAAGAAGTTACAACAAGCAAGCTACTGGAAAAGATAGATGCCAATTCAAGCCTTCCATTGTATGGCGATCTCTTAAATCCACCTGCTGCACATCATGATACCCACTGTGGTCCATGTGACATGACCACATGGCAGAGACCCTCTGGTATGAAGAATGGAGGTTGGCATTACCACCAAACAGGTTCCTTATCACAAAACATCATCATCAGTGTAGTGGATGATGCCCAGCTGACTTCATCCTACCATGCTGTCAGTGAGTCTTGCTGAATAAGTTCTAGACAGGGTAAGGTCTACATGCAGCCAACTTCCATCTTTGGGTTCTTCACAACAATCCTACTGTAGATGTGGCAAAACTCACCATGTCACATATTGTCAATGACTGCCCACTGACTAAGTTCAGTGGAGGACTACAGGAACTGCACATGGCCACTGAGGATGCTATCGCCTGACTTGTCAATTACACACACGCTGACTGACTGACTGACCACCTCCTTTCCTCCTTAGGCATTTCTGTTCACAGAGTCTCAATTGAAAAGGTCTTCAAAATGTTCCTTCTGATGGGCCTTGATGGTTCCCCTTTCTCTTCCATCCTTAGGTTTCGAGGGGGTTGGTCCCTGAGTGTAGATGGCTTTGGTGGCATTGGAAAAGCTGCATATATCATGGATGTCAGTGAGATATTGAATCTCTTTCACATTGTCTTCTCACCATCTGTTCTTCCTATTGTGGGTCTTTCTTTGGACCTTTGCCTTGGCTTGTTGTTGGGATTCAGTTTATTTTGCTTGGAGTTGAAGTTGTTCTGCCAAGCACAAAAGACCTTGCACTAGTGATCAATCAACTCTCGGATCTCCTGGTCATTTTCATCAAACCAGTCTTGTTGTTTCCTGGTAGAGGATCCAGGTGTCTCTTTATAGGTGCTGATGATGGTGGACTTGAAGGTACCCCACATGTTGCCAACATTCTCCCATTGCCATTGATTGGAATTCACCAGTTTTTCATTCAGGCACTGGTGGAAGTGGTCTCACTCGATTGGGTTTTTTAGTCCTTCGACGCCGATCTTCTGTCAGCATTGCTTCTATTGCAGCCATTGCTTGGGAGCCAGTTTAAGTGACATAACCAAGTGGATGAGTTGGTGATCAGTTCAGCAATCATTTTCTCTTAGCATAGCTCAAGTGTTGCAGACATCTTTGTGATCCCAGGCACAAACAATGACAGACTCAGTCAGGTGCCAGTGATTAGATCATGGGTGTTGTCATGATGTCTTGTGTGTGTTTTTCTGGTGGAACAGGGTGCTGGTGATGGTGAGTGCATGCTTGCAAATTTGGTCAAGAGGAGGGTGCTGTTGGAGTTAACCTTTAATACTCCTTCCTTGCCAGTGGTTCTGTTCCAGAGACTTGAGTCCCTTCCAACTCTGACCTTGAAATCACCGAGAAGAGTAAGCCTGTCTCCCTCCAGAATGTCAAAAAGTACTTGGTCAAGGTTAACATAGAATTCTTCCTTGGTTTTTTCAGCAGCATCAAGAGTTAGGGCATGTGCACTGATGAAAGTGGCATATTGGCTCCCCACCAGTTTAAGATACAGTCATGAGGTGTTCATTAATTCTGATAGGGAATGTGTCGAGTTGGCAAGGTGATCCCACTAGACGCAATTATCCAGTCAGGAAGAAGGTACTAGACAGGCAACATTTAGGGCACCTTTTCTAGTCCATTCCCTGTTTGGGTGAATGAGTGGATCCTGAAGAGGGCTGCTCAGTTACAGTTGCTGAATTGCACTCCTGCCTCCTACTATTGTTTTGTTGAAGTGAGGGGTCTGTGCAAATCTTGCTAGTGCAGCTGTGTCCCTTTTAATGGAGTTTTTCATAAAAATTAAGGTAAAATTTAATTATTATTTTGCAGGTACTTGATGTACCTTACTGAGTTGGGGTTCTGATGTAGGGCCAGAATGTCCTGTGAGCCAATATAACATATAACATATGATATAATACTTTAGCATTTCAGTGAGCTAAATGCCAAGTAAAACTTGTCATTTGCATGGCATAGTCATTTTAAGTCAGATTTCCAATAATTTTTTACTCATTAATAGAATGCTGAGGTTGTAGGACACATGACCACATTCCAGCTCCTGTAGCTCACTCTTTCTTTTTTTCTTTCTACATTATAATCCTTTGTTTTATTCTTCATTGTATATATTTACTGTCTGGGAGGAGAAAGCTTTTAGCACAAGGACATCAACTCTGGATCTCAGTTGTTAATACCTCTCCTCTGTCTTTTTGTTTCTCTGAAGCATATTTTTTGTGGTTTGTTTCATTTCAGTGCTTGAATTCTGGCTTTTGGTAGTTAGTTGACCAGGTGGGGCCAGTATATCTTTCTCCCATACAGTTTTCACCTATACTTTTTTTTCTCCTCCTTTGCCATGTAACTCCAACAACAAACTAGAAATATATATCAATAAAATATTGCAAGATTAATGTCGGTATCCTGTAGAATTAACTTTTTTCACACAATAATGCATCACAAAGTCTACCAGTTCTAATCGGTCAAATAGTCAGTAGCATAGCAAGTGCTGTTGGCCTCTTGCTCTCTTCACCATCTTTCTCTTACTTCTGAAATGCCCCAGTTTTTCAAAATATGACTAGAGGGGTAATACTCCTCCCTGACCTCACTTTTGTTGTTCAGATCCAGAGTGTTAAATCCCTCTGCTCGCCTCCAGGTTTAAGAAACCAAAAGTTGCTGTTTTGTGTGTCGTGAGGGAAGTGAATGAGGGGGCTGGGAGACAAGTTCAAGCTACTTTACATCTAGGGTACTTGTTTTCCCCTTTCTGTTTGTAGAAAGACTGACAAGTAAGCATAACATGACTAGTGCTGTCAAAAAGTACATAGACTTGCAGGCTGCAAGATTTCTGATGGAGACACTTAGGTGGTTTTAAACAATGTCAGGGATTCAAAATGATGGCCCCAAGGTTTTCAGAGAAAAAAGAGCAGATTAAATAACTGTTTTTGTCCTTAAATATTATTGATATTTTTTAATTCCATGAGATTTCTTGATGAAGCTAAAATCTCATGGAGCTGGTCTTTGTTATATAGGCAGGGTATACAATATTTAAATTTTTAAATAGTAGCTTGAATGAACTTGTTCAGGTCTTAGACAAATTGTCATAAAGTAGAGAAATGAAAAATTTATTATGCCCAAAGCATCTTTATAATTCTGTGTTATAGCCTTAGAAATATTTTATCATTTTTTCGCAGGCAGTAATGTCAAATATTGCTATGCAAGAAGGATGACTATCTTTAATTATGGGCTTCCGTTTCTCAAACGAATGGAACATCTTGGTTACAAATGCCTCATTTGTCTCTCTCCTCTCTCTTACTCCTCAACTTTGGTAATAATAATAATAGTGGCTGAAAAAAAAAATCAAGAATCTCTTTCTCCTCCTAACTAATGAAGATTCAGGGCAAAGGTCCACTTACTGTAACACTGTTACAATAACCAGCATATTGTGTTTCTGTTAGGAGAGGAGTACCATTGTAATGTGACTCATCCACTCTTGCTGCTGCTTCTTAGCAGTGTTAATTATATTTAAGCTCATGTCATGTGCATATGGAAACACAAAAATAGGTGATCAGGGAGTAGAATAGTTTTGCTTTCTTTTCTTGTGACAATAACAGATCTTCTATGAAACCCACTGGCAGTATAACACCCCTTATCTGTAATGAGGTCATATCCCATGATGTGTATTAAATGCATTAAATAGTCCCTTGCTTATTCATTTATCTGAATTAATTTTACGTCCCCAATGTTCCCTGTTCATTCAGGTAGACGAAGTCTCACAGTGGTTCTAGCTATCACAGTTTTATCAGGAATCTCATGATATTTAGTGCTTTTCTTAATTTCTGGCCACTAAGTCATAGGAACCCATCAGAATCTCAGCAAATATTTATTCTTCCCTTGTGGTGACAGAGAATTGGTGGAAAACCTGAAACATATAGGTTAAACAGACCACAAGGCATAATATTTCAAATCTCATGATTTTTAAGGTGATCTCATAATTTGGGGGCCAACTCATGATTTTTTTTAACCCTTGCCATTGTTAGGAGTAGTGGTTTCATTATATTGTGCCTAATTTCATGTGGATCCAAACTGTTGTAAGGCTAGGATGGTTCATAGTAGGTAGGGTTTTATAACAGAAGCTCTGTAAGCAGAGAAGGAGCACACACTTATCCCTACACTTGTTACGCAGATATATAGCTTTATGATTCATTTCAGCCTTTAACTATTTGAGATGCTGAATTTTTTGAGACCCATGATAGCTGTGCAGTGGGTTCGTGCCACTTGGTACTGTTTTCCTGATTCCGTTCCACCTTTCCTAATGCATGTCCATTGTCTGATTTAAAAAGAATGCAGAGTCCTTATTTGGCTATTGCAGCTATGAGGCGCACAGTCGCTGACCAGTATGTCCTCTGTGAAAGGACTTCTGCCAACTGGGGAATGATTTCTCATGGCAGAAAAAAAAAAGGATGTGCTGTGCTGTGCACTTTGCTGCTCTTGATCAGGAGCAATGTATGCCCCTACCTGCTGCCAGCTAGCTCTTGTTGCTGACTCCAGCATACTCAGCTGACTGGGGAGTTGTCACCCACTGGGGAATGTGGTGCATGGACCAGTGAATTAGCTGTCTGTCTCTTCTAGCTCATTCTCAATTGCTGTGGAAAGACCCTATCTGGCTGCTTGCATAGGTAGATTCCCAAAACCACCTTCACTCCCCTTTGTGCAGCACAGGATAAGATTTACCTCCTCCATGCTAATGCTTCAAGCTAATACCTTAACACAAGTTGGCAGGCCAAACAAAGGGAGCAAAGCTAGCATGGGGATTGTGGTACCAAACAGAATGCTCCAAGGGGGAGCAGCTTTGGCACTTCTATTCCAGCTATCTCCCAGAGGTGATATGCTTGGTGTCTGGCACAGGAAGGGTGGGAGCATAAGCTAACTGCATGGCTGTATGAGCTTCACCTGCTGGATGACTGCATAGCATTAGCAGGGGGCTGCAAGAAGCTGTGATGGAAGCAGCATATGAAAAGGGAAGGTGTTGAGCAATATATTTCAGGGAGATGGCTGTGACTGTGTCTGTGAGTGGGTATTTGGCAGCTCCCTGAGTGCCAGAGGGTGAGAAGGAGGGGGATGGTCCAAGTCTAGGAAATAAAGAACAACTAAAACCCCACGGCTTCTGAGCCCCCTCCCTCAAGAGTAGTCTGGATTGTTCTTTCGTTCTTCTTTCTGGGGGGTTTTAACCCTTTCTCCTTAGGTGACTTAACACATGCATACTCCCACAGACACAAAATAAAAACCCAGTGGGCCTTTTTAGAAATATTTGAGCCAAAAAATGTGTTCTTGTAAGTTATTTATTAGAGAATTTCTCAGTAACAGGATAATTCCTTACAGTGGTCAGCCAACTCTCTCTTGCTGTTACAGTCATGTATTTCAAATCACATTTCAGATTTCCTCAGAGCCTTAGAAGTGTTACTTGGTTTTGGAGGAGTGTTAATCACCCCATAGTAGTTTAATATTATGCTACATTTTTCTTCAGCTCCATAGATCTTACCTAGAGAGGACATACATTGGCCTGAAAGCCTGTACATTTATTTTTTCTTATAACCATGCTGTATGGTTTTCTTTGCTAATACAGTTTGATGCCATATAGTTGTAACCTGCTGTTCTCTTTAATTGCATATTGTTAATAATTATATAGTGGTAGCGTTGTTGGTTGCTTGAGCCATTTGGCTGTAAAAATGCAGTTATCATTATTGCCATTGGAGCTCCAGTAAATTGCCAGCATTCTGTCTGGAGATGCATGCTTCTGAGCATTTCTCCAACAAAATTTGAACATGGGTCAAGTCAAGATTTCCTCTCACCTTTTCCCTACCCTCTAGGCTTCTCTTCCCCATCTCTACTTCCTTTACCACCTCCTCTCCTCCTTAAGCTTTTGTGTTCACTGTCTACTCAGTCTCTTCATCTTGGTGACCCTATTTTCTTTTCTTTGCCTTTTTTCCTGTTTTCCTACCCTACTTCTTATGATGAGTTCTTCCTTTTCCCTTTACCTCTTCCCTACCTCCTCATGACTTATTTTTCTTTCCCTTTCCCCAACTTTTCCCTGTCTCTCACCCTCTAATGTTTTCTTACCCCCACTTCCCCTGTGCCTTTTGTTCCCTCTATTCTTTCTATTTCATTCAGCCTTTTTAAATTAGACTTCACATAGGGTAGAATATTGGGGAGGGGGAATGTCTTTGCCCTAGAGAGGAGCCATATAGCTTGGGTCTGACATTAATATATGTTTAAACAATGAGCATTTGCAATTTACAAAAATCACAAAAATTGCACCATATATAGGGCAAGAAAAAAAACAACAACTAAGCAACCCCGATTATTGTCTTTCTGCTTTACAAACTGGGAAACCTTTCACTGTAGGGATCCCTGTAATTGTTTGGGAACAATTCTGCTCTCAGATATACTAGTGTGAATTCATGTGGCCAATAGAGAATATCAAAATGAAAGCAGCATCAGTGAGAAAAGAATCTAGCCCTTTTTGTCATGGGAGCTGCCTACATTACTGTATAATGGAATAAAATGCAGAAATATAGGAAGGTTAAACCCAGCTGAAATTGAGCTTTCTCATGCTCTCCCAAGCAAAAACATCAAACAAAATTAGACTTGAATGATACAGAGGTTACACAGCATTAAATGGACTTTAATATTCTATATGGGAAAATTTCTAACTGGTGCTGCTGTTGGGCTATATGAAGAGTCGAGTTTGGAAGCCCAGTTCCAGTTGTAATTTCTACATTGCCCTGAGGTCCTCATGCACCCATCCCATGTTCCTTCCCCTCTTTGTTTGGAAGTTGAGGGGGAGGGAGGGAGCAGGAGTAGAGAAAAAGCAGTCAAGAGGACAGGAGGTTGGTGCATTCTTAAATGAGCTGAAGTTCTGGGTCAGTATGCCAGCTATAGCTGTTCACTTCGGCAGTTCCTTTACCTGTGTAATAAGAAGCCAGTAAGCTATATTCCTGATAAAAGCATTCAACTTTGATTTTAAAAAATTGTCAGTAGTATCTGCCTCTCCATATCTTTAAACATTAGGAAATTGAATAGTTGCTGTTCTAACAAATCATAATGTTCAGAAATGCAACAAAGTGATGTTCTAGTTTATTCTTTTATTTCTGTCTTTTATTCTGTTCTTTCTTGTTACTTCTTTTCTCTTTTGTTCTTTTTTTTTAATTTTATTTTAAAGGAAGCAGGCAATTCTTTATAGCTTGGATAAGCTGCTTTTCAGTGTTTAGAGACTTCCTCCAAACAAACAACTAGTGGCTTTGTGCCCAAAAAAAACGACCCTGACCCTTGCTGTACACTCAGAACAAAAACATACCTGATGAGAGTTGTGTACAGTACATAACTCGTACTGCGGGTCCACTGCTGTGTGGAATTAATATTGACTAGTCGACTGTCATAGTGCTTGAAGATGTTTTCCCTGTAGACCTAACTTTAGAACAGGTTGCATTTCGTTTATGCTGCTTGAAATATCCTCTTTCAATTTTACCAATTTGTGATTTTTTTTGTGCAGTACTCGAAGGTAGATATACCTGTACTTCCACCAGTTCCAGAGGTCCCAGACGGGTGGGCATTACTAGTAGGTATTTAACATCAAACAACAGAGAAAGATACTTCGAGCAAAAAGCATGAACAACAAGAAAAAACTGCACCTAACACAACAAGGAAATATTATATTTAAAGTGAATGCACAATGCTAAAACAAGCATTTGACTTCTATTACACTGTTCTTACTACCCTGTTCTTAATTCTTCCAAATACAAATGTGACATTTTTTATTAGTTATATTTTTCTCCTACAGTTTGATAACTACTTTACCCAGGCAGTCTCTGTTCAGATTGTAATTTTACTTTACCTAGAAATCTTGATACAAAAAACTTTCTTCTCTAAGAGAAATGTGTTCTCAGCCCAGGACTGAGAGCAAGGAATTGCGAAATTCTAATCTTGACTCTGACACTGATTGTGTTTGTAGCCTTGGGTAAATTAAGTACGACCTGATGCTGAGTCCAGTGATATTTAATGCATTTTATCATCGCCTTTGTTGGCCAAAGGATCAGGTACTTGGCAGCTCAGTTTCCTTATCTATAATAAAAAGATACTAATCCATACCTCACAGGAGCATTGTAAGGATTAAGGGCCTGATCTTGCACTCTTTTGAGCAATTTATTCCCATGAACAGTCTCATTTAGACAGACAAGAAGTCTGCTCACCTGACTTAGTTATTCTAATGCAGAAACATTTATGGGATCAGTCTCTAAATTTTGAAGAGGTAAATGCTGAGCTAGATTCATACTTCTACAAATAACTCATAAATTGCAGTTTATTCCCAGTGGTATTAATTTCTTTTTTTTCCCCCTACTTGCAGAGAAAATTATTTTCAGAATATGCCATATCACACGGGGTTTCATTGCAATGATTGGTGCAACCTTGTGATGTGTGTATGATACAAGATGCAACACAGTGTTTTCCTCCTTTTAAATAAAAAAACAGTATTAAATACCTTTTTCTGATACAGTTACAGACAAGGAGTAGCAAATTATGCATGTCCCATAAATTGGCAAATAGCCCTGTTGCTTAATTGTTGAACTCTCTCCTGGTAGCCGGATGCCCAGAAATGTTGTTCTATGGTGGAAAGGGCATTTGTTGCATTTAAATCTTTCTTACATGAACTGAAAACATGATAACTATTAAGAAATTAGGATTTCTAGGTGCAGAAGTCCTTTCTTATTGTATACCAGCCTCCCTGGGCTTAGGTGTTTGGGGTTTTAATAGAACACACTGCTTAGGCACATGTGGTAAAAAGACTTCACTTACATGCAGCCCAAGTGAGTGCAACCAAGCAAAAAAGTGAACAGTTGGTGAAGTGAAATGCATCCCTTGCTTCAGACAGAAATACAGTGGAGTGAGAGATACACTAGACTGGCTTTCTCTTAAGTTGAGT
Organism: Crocodylus siamensis; assembly: GCF_052110815.1. Lineage (NCBI taxonomy): Eukaryota > Metazoa > Chordata > Crocodylia > Crocodylidae > Crocodylus > Crocodylus siamensis. The sequence continues at coordinate 176,422,845 of NC_143397.1, read as the reverse complement.
TCATTTCAAAATCTGGCCCTGGAGAGATGAACTTTTACTTTAATTGAGGAGGTGGATTCCAGTGCTTGTTGTTCCAACAGTCAGCACCCTTCTCTGGTTGGCATCAGCAGTAGTCTACAAAAAGCAGCAGGGTCCCTTAGCCTTGTCCCACAATGCTTCGGGGAGCACTGCTGGAAGTCAGGCCTGAGTAGCTCTCCTTTGCCATTTTACTGTATATTCTCTCTCCTCTCCAGTACAGGCATCACTTTAATAGCCAGTGTTAACAGGAAGGGGCTATTTGAGAAGCCTCATCCTTCAGCTTGAGAGGCTATGGTTGCCTGAAGATGACAAGAGTACGTTTTTGCATGGCTTCTAATGATAAAGAGAAGGGGAGGAGAAATTCTTCGTATTTTTCTCCCAACTTCCTTCAATGTGTCCCCTCCAGGGGTAGGCACAACATTGCCTTAAAAGTATTCTTTTTAATTTGAAAGAAAAAAAAGGGAGAGGGAAGAGGGACATTTATCACAGCAACAGATTTCCATACTGAAAAAAACTTCTTATAGATGAATTCCTAGATTCAGTCAAAATTGGATTGAGAATAAATGCCAGCCCCAATAATACTCTGTGTTGATATTTAGGCATGGCACTCCTATAAATGTATTACAGGCAGTCCTCGACTTAAGACATTTCGAGTTACGATGAACGGCACTTACAACATTTATAAACTGACATCCTGTTTCAACTTTCTGATGTCAGTTTCGACTTTACGATGCTTGATTTAATGCCAAGCTACGCCAGCAAACAAGTTCGCTGCATCACTCATCTTTCTGGAGAACATCCGTCCAGTTTTCCTTGAACACTTTCTTTAAGAAAGCAGACAAGACTCCAGAAAAACCTACAGCCAAGACTCCTGAGAAGACTCTAACCAAGAGCCCTTCAGAAAGTCCAGCAAAGTCACCTCATAGAAGTCCTTCCAAATCAATAAGATTGCTATTTACTAGGGCTGTGCGAAATTTCAACAGGCGTTTCATATCAAAGCTGTTTCAAATTGTTTCAAGTGTGAAACAGTGAAATCGAAAAAAAATAAAGGCTTCAAAACAGCTTTGAAGTGAAACAAGGGAACTCAAAACGTTCTGAAAGTTTCGAAAAGATTCCAGTTTCGAAGCCGGGCTTGCTTGCAGCTAAATAGAAACTAAAGACAGGGATAGGGAAGGGGGGGGAAGGACTGCTCTGATATTGACTGTGTAGCTGGCCAGTGGCTGTGATTCTTCTTGAGGCCCCTTCCAATCCCAGTGCTCTGGGGGAGGGATGGAAAAACAGCATAAAAAGCATTGTTTGAACTGAACTTTCTCTGTGCCTTCACACTTTACAAGTGACACGAGTTTTGCTCTGAACAGTTTGAGGTGCAGTTTCCCAGAAACCCTGCACCTGTCTCCTTGAAACTTGACAGGCTTTGTGGCCTCAGCAGGAGATACCATCCCTGCTGTTTTCATTCAAATCTGGAAAAAAATGACAAATTTATAGGCATTTTCGTGATTCCCCATTATAGCCTATGGGCGAAACGTTGAAACACATTGAAACAGCAAAACAGTTTCAACTAAATGAAATGGAACAGTGCTTTGAAATAGCAAAACAAAACACTGCCCCTTCAAACCAGCGAAACGGAAGTCAAAAAAAAATGGTGCTGTTTTGCACAGCCCTACCATAAGTACATTAATGTAGCTATATTATTCATTTATAATTGATTGAGTACAAAATTCTGGGTTATTTTTGTGAAAATAGGGTATCGGGCCTTGGTTCAGGTACCAATCCCCTATTTATAACATTGTTCCTATGGGAAAATTGGCTCTGAGTTACAACATTTCGACTTAAGATGCAGTTTTCAGGAACCAATTGTGTCGTAAGTCTGAGGGCCGCCTGTATATTATTTTGATGATGGGGGTGGATAAAGAGGAGACAAGATCTGTTCTCCACCCCCAACCTAGATAGTTTGTCATCTATCCTGTATACTACAAAACTGTCTTCCTGGTATTTTTTACCTCACCTAATCCCCATCTTCCTGGCACTACAGGACAGGGTGGGACTTCATTCAGGCTTTTTACATGATGTTTTTTTCAGTGGCAGGTTCCCTAAGCACTGTAAACATTTCCCTTCAGTAAATTCCAGCTGTATCCTTTGGCTGTAGTGCAGCTATTTCTTTCTCTCTATACTCTTGTGCTTTTCATGTCCATTTCTAAAATTAACACCTTGGCGGATAGTGTTTTTCATTGTTTTTTTGTGATAATGTTTGAGAAATTGAAAATGACAGAAGCTCTATTACAATCAGGCAGAAATGATGAACATGGTGTTGGATGTGACTTCTTGAGGCAGTGTTCATTTCAGCATCAAGTCTTTAAAGAGCCATTGTGTGTTTTTTAAGCAGGTGAAGAGAAAGACAGCCTGCTATTCAATACGCTCAAACTACTTGTTATAGTAGGAGCCTAGAAATTGCAGTTACCAGCCAGATTGAAAATAGAGTTAGTTATTTGTAACAAATGTAAGACATTTCTGTATTTGTGGGGCAGTTATGAAATATGTACACTATAATTAAAGAGAAGCACAAATACTGTAAACCAAGAAACAATTGGGTGGCAATATGCATTGCAAATTATGACACAGTGCTGCTTATTTGGTCTACCCCAGTTTTTAATGCGAGTTGTTGTAGCTAAGGGGTTACCTTTGATATCCATGGTATTTCCTCGTTACTCCTTAGACCTCTGGCTTATAAATGTGTGCTGTGAAATTAACTTGGGGAAGAGGAGAAGCAAAGTGAAGGAGAAGAAATTGGTTTAGGACATACTTTGCTTGGTTAAAAAAGAAATCATATCGAATGGTGTAGCTGTGTACAATTCAGGAAAATTCCAGGAACTGCACACCATTTGATTCCTATGCTGTATGCAGAGGGCAGAGTTTACTCCTACTCTTACCAGGTGCTTTCAAGTGTGGCCCCTGCCACATGATGATTTACCATAGTGGTTTATAACTTTGGACCTTAACCTATAGATGTTTTTGGGGAAACAGACAGAAGGACCCTGGACCCTTCTCAAGGGTGAATGAGAGTCTTTTTTTAAAGTTACAAGTTGGTCCACAGTAATGGCTGTAGCGTTGATCAGACAATAGCAGAGGGCCCCCAGTGGTTACTGTCTTAACAGCAGCATGTAAGCAACTGCTGAACATTTGCTTATAGATGCACTAGGTTCTTGATTTTATTGAAGTGAAAGAAGCACAGACTTGGGACATAAAGTCCAGAGGTGGCTTAAAGGGCTTCTGTTTAAAGTTGATATGGTAATGTTAGTGTTTTCTGGAAACTGAGTTCTGTGTTTGTTTGAGTTCATAATTCTGATTGGGTCTGAACATCCAAAGCATTGCAATGTTCTCCATGTTCTCTGCAATACAATTAACAAATTTGCTGATATGGATTGTTAGTAGGTAGCCATTACCTTTGTTCAGATTCATGATGGATGGGTTGTTTTGTTTTTATAGCTGATTATCAGGTTAGTTGCCCCTCAATTACAATCCACCTGCTTCCATTCAAGCATTTAATATTTCTGTAAATATTAAATATTTAAATGAAAAATTACTAACATTTATGTGGAATTGATTCATGTTTGAATTTATGGATTATCTGAGTAAAGATTACAAATAGAAATAATTACTTAGCCAAAGATTCTGCATGCATCAAATTATCTTTCAGTGCTGGGTAAACCAGCCTCATCTATGTCATTAGATCTTAACTATGCCTTAATTCATATCTTAACCCTAGATGCAATTTTAAGCAAAAGTTCTATAATACACATTGGGTGCATCTACACATGTTTATGTACTGCATACTAACCAAAATTCCTGTGCAGTATAGGTGTGCATCTACATGTGCACACCCATACTGAGCAGTTAATATGGTGACTTATGCCAACTTGAGCATAAATCGGATACCTACATGATGCGTTATTAGTTACTGTGCAGTAACACACATATAGATGCCTTACTGCACAGTAACACTGTGCGTATGGACTGACTTGAGACTAACTTTAGTCCCAAGTCAGTCCACACACAGAGTTAATGCACTTTAATGCCTGCATGTGTAGATAACGGCCTGTTCCCGCTTACTGCACAGTAATTTGCTGCACAGTAAATTTAAGCCAGTGTAAATGCATGTGTAGATGTCACCAATGGGTACATTGTTCTTAACTTTTTTATGATGTTGTTGTACTTCTAACATGAAGGCTATGCTGACTTGTTTTACAGTATATTACAAATATACAATGCATATTTTTCTGTTACGTTTGAAAAAGTACACGTTTTGTAGTAGAGGTACATTTCTTTTTCATCATTCAGCTAACTCATTTGCACTGTAATGTACTTTCCTATTCCTCCTCCTGATAGTTGCTGCTTTAATACCTATTTTGCAAGCAATAATTTTGTCTAATCCATACAGTGGTTGTCTAGAATTCCATAGCATTGCTTATTTCTTCCCTATAACTCTTAATAAAAAATAGGGCTGTGCCAACCTATTATATCCTTAATAGAATATTCTAATGGTTATTAAATCAATTGACTCTGAATCGCACTTTAATAAATGAGTCAGACAGTATTTTCCAATTACTGTCAGCCACCACCTTTCTAAAGAGCAGAAGATTATTTTGATTGAATTTTTTAAAGCTGTTCAGCACTTTTTTTGAGTAATAGCAAAGAATAGTAGCACTTAGTGTGAGGAAGAAGGTCTCTTGGACTGTGTTCTGGCATTCCATGGCCTTTTAGATTTATCCCAAATGTACACTGAAAATAAAGCCTTTTAGTGGCACATATTTATTTATTAGGGATATAATACTTTGCAGTGCTGTAGCACTTCATCAAATGACATGCGAATCATCAAGAGCAGGATTGTAACTGGATGTGCACAAGTGTGTAAGGGAAGCAAGAAGTTTCAAGAAATCACCTGAAGAGCAGTCAAGAACCCTAGATCTTGTAGGCCACAAAGTAACGAAACGACCAGAAACTCTCCTAAATTTGCCCTAGAAAGTTGGCTGAGGCTGAGAGAGGAATTCTTCTAACTTCTATTCTCACCATCACACCAAAAACTAGTACATACTAACAAAACTTTTTAAAAGAGAGACATCACTTTTACATATGTTCCCTCAGTGGGTCTAACATAGACAGTAACAGTAGCATAGACACATAGAGGCTTCTTTGTATCTATGTTACTAAGCTGGAATGCCTCTGAGATATAACATGGGGCCCCAATTCCATTCTTCTGTCACAGTGCTCATATTAAAAACCATTCTAGATCCTAGGTAAGTAAGTTTCCCAGTGTCACTAGGAGAAAAAAATATTATATCCATTTAAGAGACAGGTAATCTGAAAAACAGGACGCACTTTTACACGTGCTTGAATGCATTCTGATTAGAACATGTCAGAAAAAATACTGCATGGGTTATACAAATATGTTTTTGTTTTTTAAATTGATCTTCATAACCATAAGAGCCAGACCCTTTTGTTTTCAAGAGAAAGCTTAGATTCTGCAGAAGTTAAATGGCTTCTGTCTGGGCAAGTTTCCTATTGACCATATGTGAGTAGGCCAGTGGATTTTCAAGCCTTGTTGACAAGCCTTTAGGAAAATGAGTTTTGTGATATAAAGTAGGCCAAGTAATTTTTCTGTTAGTCTAGGGACATTCATTACACATTAACTGGTTTAAGTGATCAGAAACTGGTCTAAACCTGTAACAGAACAGATGTTCAATGCACATAAACCAGTCTGAAAATGGCTGAAACCAGTTTGAGATAAACCTGGTTGAATGTAGTATCAGACTTAACTGATTTGGGTCAAACTGGTTTATGCAATGTCTGTCCCAGACGCCTTGCCATCTTAAGTTAAACCAGATTCCCCCAGCATGCTCTCTGGGCTGGGCTCTCTGCTCCACAGTAAGGTCGGCACCTCCCCTCTGCTTCCTGGCTAGAGCTCTGACAGAGACTGAAGGCATCTGCCTGCTCCCTCCCCTCCCCCCAACTCCCACTCCCACTCCCACTCCCTGCTAACCAGGGATTACTCCTCTGTGCTTTACACAGACACACAGCATTAGCTAGCAGACCACATGCTGGCTACGGTCCCTGCTGTGGCAGATGGCACAAAGGCAGAATCAACAGGTATCTGGTAATGTCCCTCTGCTGTTTTCTTAATGGAGTGATAAACACTGTGTTATCAATTCCCTGCTGGGCTGGTCAGGAGGGGAGGGAGCCCCTCCCTAATCATAGTATCCTGCCAGGGCCTGGCCGTGCCCCACTCAGCTCAGTACTATAGAAGGGAAGGGAGGGCTGCTTTAGCCTGAGCCACTGCACACATGTGCCTGCATTTTTTCAGTCCAGAGGGGATGTCTTTTTGGTTACAAACTGGTTTAGCCTAGCCAGGTTAAACTAACCTGCAAAGATTGAATCAATTCAGGCTCAGGCTTTTTGAATGTCTGTCCCTAGCCTTAGTGGCCAGGAGATCATGCAGATCTCAGCGATATTGGACATATAACAAGGTCAAATTCCAGCAGGGATCAACTGTTTGTGAGCAAGTATAAAGTTTAAAACAGCCAATTTTTTTCTTTAGCATCAGGAATACATGTTTTTCTACCCATTTTTAGTTCTTCAACTAAGATAATTATTGTGAACAAGGCAAGAGAAAGCCACCCCTTGTTCCTTCATATGTCTATGTATAGTAGTATCTTGGTTTAGGAATCCATGTATCTATGGTATGTTTTGAAACCACCTTTCAAGGTTTCAGTTCAATAGACTGAGCAGAACAATTTGTTGCATTTTGCCAGTGGTAACTCTGGCATTAATTGGCATTGATTATCTTCGCCTTGATGGGTGAAAGATCCAGAAATGAGCACTCTCTGTCCCAGTTGCTTTCATCAGCCCAAACAGGTTGATGAAGAAATATCCACATAGGGTTGTAAATGCATAATTTATACCCTCTTGCAAAACACGTAGCTCTCACCACTGTCAAAGAGTAGACAAGATGGACATTTGGCCCTCCCTCATAGAGCAATTCTTGTGTTTCTAGCAAAGAATTTCCAGATGTAGGGATTTTTGGTTGTAGCCATGTTGATCTAAGGACATAGGCAGGCAGGCTTCTTTGGGTAGATGTGATATCTTTTATTAAACCAACTGAGTAGTTAGAAAGAAGTTCTTGCCAAGCTTTTGGGCACAAGCACCCTTCTTCAGGCATAGGGAATCTTGCTGCTCTGAGATCTCAATCTCAGAACTTCTTTCCAACTACTCAGTTGGTTTAGTAAAAGATATTGGATCTTCCCAAAGAAGCTTGTCTCCCAGATTTAGGGAAGCACCATAATTTCATATTGCTGCAAAGCAGCAAATCTGTTTCCTCTCTTTAGAACATAGTTTTCTTCAGCATCAGCTGTGTTCCAGGTTCCTCTACAAAGCTAGTCCAGGATTCTGAGGAGAGATGACCTTGGAGCCAACAATGTACAGATCACAGTATAGCTAAGCATATGAAATTCACATGCAAACCAGTTAGTAATTTCAGTCCCCAGATCCCGGTATCTAAAGTGAAGGCACCATTTCAGACCCCATGATTACTATTAGGGTGGGTGAAGTTAAGCAGGCTAATCTAGCAGTGTTTTAATAAAGAGTTTGCAAAGAACAAAAATATTCTACAGCTTGTTATAAGAAAAACTGTACTTGCTAGTGCGTACCTGGCCTTACTGAGGGCACCCATTCTGCTGCACAGTAACTGATAGGAAGGGAGAAAGGAAGAAAGAGATCTACTCAGGCAATAATTTTGAAGAGCAGAAATAGGCCCCAAAGTTTTTATACAGGCTGCTGAGGTTTATCATGTTGGAAAAAGAAAGTTGCATGTGTTGCATCATTATTGATGTTCGTTACTTAGTGGAGAGAATCTCTAACACATATCTGGCACTCATCTGCCCCCCCGATCCAGCACAAGCAGCACCCACCAGGCCAGGCCAGGCCAGGGTGCTGCCCTGAATGAGCACATCCTGGGACCCAGCTCAAGTGAGTGCCGTGGGCAGCAAACATCCTGGTCACTGCACGCTTGGATGGTCCACCACAGCAAAAGGGTCAGCACCAGAGGCCAGATTATGGGGCTTCACAGGCCAGATTTGGCCTTTGGGCCACATGCCTGATACCCCAGCCCTAGAATAAACACATAATGGCTTTTGCTGAAGAAGATATCTTTTTGCCTGTTTAGCCTCTGGGAGACCCTCCCACACACAATCTTGTGCAGTCCTTAGGGCTGTGGCACCCAACCTTGGGTCGCAACCCAAATCAGGGTTGCAGGGGTCCACCCCTTGCTCTACCCCTGCCACCTGTGGAGCTATCCCAGTGATCCCAGCCAGGCATGAGTGAGTCAGAAACAGGAGCAGGGGTCGCAACCAGGATTTAGGGCTTCAGCAAAAAAAGGTTGGGAGCCACTGCCTTAGGGTTTGTAGATTTTGTGCTAAATCTTACCTTTTCATTACAAACTACTCTTAAAGTCCTTTTCAAGGTGAATTTGCAGTAGCTTCAGATACAGAATAGAATCCACTGAGTGGCTTAGTTAATGCAGCGCTGAACTTTTAAAAATTCTTACCCTTTGCTAAAGTTTCAGTTGCTTACACCAAGGCTAAATTTAGACTTCAGACTAATGGGAAGTGAAAGATCAGCGATACAGTTGATATTATTTCAATTCTAGTAAGCTATTAAAGGTCAATTTGAGAGAAAGGTGTGACACCATTCTGTTTACAAGTTCCATGTCATGTTTTCTTTAAAGTAGTTGCAAGTCATTTCAAGCAGAATAAAAAATACTATGCATGTTATATGTGCTTCCATTGACAATATACAGCACTTGTCAACCATGAATGTTAAGTCATTATGGTTACTAATCACTGCAGGCAGTGTTAAGTTATGTAGACAGCTTGATATTTAGATATTGGGACTGGGGAGGGGTTCCTAAATAAAGGTGGGGAGGGTTGGTTGTTTGTTTTGGTTTTGGTTTGGTTTTATTTACTTGAGAAATGTGACCGTTACAATACAGTTTGTTATTATTTTATTTTATTTTATTTTTTTAGTAATCAAATACAGTATTTACATGCTAGATCAATTCTATTTGTGCAACACACTAGTGACACACAAAAGGACCTTTTCTAAGCTGTGCTCTGGGAATTGAGCCCTGTGTAGCAAGGCTGGAAGCCACATCTTACCTAGCAACTGTTTCTAAGTAGGACAGCCTTTGACTGCCCTCGTGGTTGAGTGGATGAATCCTGCAGCACCATCAGGAAAAGAGCCTAAACTCAGCATGTGGACCAGCTCTTGGAGGAGAATTGCAGAAAGCGTGAGGAACATGCAGCTAATAGAAGGAAGGGTTCTCAGGCCCAGGATCAGTGCCAAGGAAGCTTAAGTCAGGGAATGCTGAGGGGCTTTTTGACAGAAGAAATACTAGTATCCTAGGAGAGGGTGATAGAGGCCCCATACCTGATCATAGGATTCATGGATGTCTGTGAGAAAAGCCAGGAGCTGGCATGAGGAGGGAAAACTGGAGTGGTGAGAGAGTTAAGAGGGTATAAAACACATCATACCAGTTGGGAGAAAGGCCACTGTCAACCAGAGTGGCAGAAAGATTGTTTAAGTACACAATTTTCATCTTTAATAGAAGCTAAACATTTAATTCCGTGTGCATTCCCTTGAAAATATGTCCATTTGGTTTGTTAGGGATGTAAATTCCCTTTCCCATAAGTGATTTCATACTGAAATCCATCTGCATCCCATGGCAAATTTGGGTGGCAAAGCTGTGGCTTTAATGTCTGGATGTATATTGTATGTATTAAAACCCTACAGAATACTTTAGCAGCCATGGATTTTAGGGTCATTTGGTTTATCAGGACTAGATAAACAAGAAATACATACATCATACCGGACTTGCCATTTTGTTACAGCTGTGATGAAATTCCCCTTTCTTTTGATTTCTCCACCAGATGAAGGACTGAACCATGAATGCAAACTCTGCAATCAGACATTTGACTCTCCTGCCAAACTTCAATGCCACCTGATAGAACACAGCTTTGAAGGAATGGGGGGCACTTTCAAATGTCCAGTCTGCTTCACAGGTAGGAGGACAAGTTCAGTATGTTTCCTTGTCGTGCCCTTGCCTACGCATGCAGTTTCCAGTTTATACGGCCTTTAGGATTTATGTTGTGTTTTGACTTTAGGTCAGTTTGGGAGGGAATATTAGATCTGTGCTCATTAGTACTATTGATTAGAAAATATTTAAGAAGTCGGGGCTGTTGGAAGGTCAGGCATCCATCTGCATGAACTGCATTTCAAGCCTGTACATCAGAAGTTTGCATTTTTATAATTGCAAAACTGATATTCTGTTCAGTTCCTGCATATCACATCCATCACCTCATGCTCCAAACTTCCCAAGGTTAAAAGTACTCATAAATATGTGCTTTAAAGTTGTAGACACTTAAAATGCTATAACCAGGAAGGGGTGCAATGGCACAGCACTTAAAATGTCTTGCTACAAATCCAATGATGTGAATTTGAACCTTTCTCCAAACTTATGCCAAAGGCTGCCACATGCAAAGCATTCCCCTCCTGACTCAGCTGTTAATGGGCACAGGTCGTCTGGCCTGGTGACTCAGAGGCAGCCAGATGTAAATGCTGGCTACCCCATTCTTTTATGTGCCCTTGGCCATAGTAATTGGCATGTCTTAAGCATGGTAGCCCCCTGAGCTTATCAGGTTCAGGTGGATTAAAGATGTTAAGTGTAACTGAGAGCAAACTTTGGCCCCAGGGAAGGATAACTGTTTATGGTTGCAGAAGCACACTAACGCCTTTTCCTTTGAACCAGCAACAAGACTCCAGTTCGGTTTGGTTGTTGGCACCTAAAAAGGCAGGCCTTCGTAATATGCTTTAGGGAGTAAATCCTGCAGACTTTTCACAAAACAAGTTCTGCTCTCCATTACATAGGTCTAAAATCAATACAATTGTTCAGGTTGTTATTGTTGTTCACTGGGATAGATCCAGATGAGATAATAGCCTGACCCAGGAGAACTAGGAACTGTAAGATTTGGCCCATCATGAGTAACAAAAATGTTGCGTATGTAATTTATCCCCAGATCATCCTTGGAAATGAAAATACATTAAAAGGGTGCTGGCAGACTTTTAAAAAAGGGTAATAGAATGTATTATAGAATGTTTTATAAATTATACCCTAAAGTAAGATACGTATTAGTACTTATCAATGCGTAATCTTGCTTTACAAGATGAAAATCTGAGATTTACAAAACTATAGGAAAATATGACAAAACACACTTTGGGTATTCTCTCATCAATAGCATGGTAATTTTGGAAACTTCAGGGTTTCTGTTCTCCACTAATGGAGAACATTAGTGCATTCTCCAAGCATGTGCATTGATAGGCAAATAGACTCCTTAATATTTTCATTTTATTCCTCTTTGTTTGCCAGCTCTCCTCCAAATAAAACCTAAGTACACCCTGCAAAAGAAAATTAAAGTTGAATTTTTCTTCTTGCACATACAGTGGCTGGCACTGATTACCTCACTGTATTCAGGTTCCACATTTCTGTTAAGTTATAAAATTTAAAAAAAATACATAGTTCATTTTCACTGCACAGCTTGCTGTAGCAGTGTCTGAGTGTGGATAGTTCTGCCTTCAACAGTTTGCCTGTTAGGCATCTGCGTTCAATAATTCTTTCAGTGAGGCTGTTCTTTGTCTTTTAGTTTTATTATTGATTCTGCTAGGCTTTTTCTTGTCTTTGTGTACAAATTTGTAAGGAGGTAATTTTCTTTTACTCTAATACTGTGTATCTTAGTGTTCCAAGAGTTTAATGATGACAAGTTTTTTGGGGGGTTTAATGTAATATAAAAACTAGCATCTCTAAAGAGTACCCACTGATGATTCTCCATGTGAGTGAGATACCTGATAAAAATAATCCTTTAATGTTTGAGCCAGTAGCCTTGTAAAATGTGTTAAGAAGTATGGAGATAAGTCGATTCCAATCTGTGTGAAACCCTTTTTCCTTTTTGCTGATGGGGTAAATAGACACAGAGCATTAATCATAAACAATGGTGTTTTATTAGCTATACGCTATTAAATTATTTCAGTGCATCTTGCTAGCATATTAACAAGAACTAAAAATCACCAATATAATTTTATATGGAAAATGGAATCTGAATAGTTTTTTAAGGTAATGAGAAATGTGATTAAAATGTATGACTCACAAGAACAATATTCTGATATTTCTTGTTGGCTTGCAATTAGAATAATTTTAATGATTAGGAGTGGAGTCAAAGTCAAATGCCAGCATCTTTAATAAATCCTTTCCCTGCCTATACAGATTAATATTGTAGATGCAAACTTTTTTAGGTCACAGTGCACCAGGCATCCATCAGAAGTCAGTGCTGCCAACCCAAACACTGCCTCTGGCATATACAATTTAATTATTAATAGTATGTCTCCTAGGTAAACTGTTACACAGTCTTAGGGCCTTGTTTTGTAGTCATTAAAATTGAACATGTTTATATTATTGAAACCCTTGCATTCAGTGTGTAGGCAGAGTTGATCTTAAAGTATCCAAAGAGAATTTACCTGCAGTTCTGTTTCACATTTATAGACATTGCCCCAGAGTAGCTGTGGGATATAATTTTTAGCATTAACACATTTAAATACAGAACTGTTCGTTAGTTTTAACTTTAGGCAAATAGAGTAAACAGGGCTCTGGCACTTTCCAGACCTCTTGGTTGCTAGGAAATATATCATATATGTTCATTCTTAGTATATTATACTTGATGACTTTTGGCTCATTACAAATAATTTGCAAGAGGAAATGGCATTTCTCAATCTTTATTTTTTAAACTATATTTTTGTTTTATTTGGCTCTCCTTACAAGAATTCTAGTTTGATTCCTATAGATATTATATTTTATACTTATATATAGTTATATATAGATAAAATATAGGAACAAAACATATCTGTTCCTTTTAAATGTAATAGAAAAAAGATTTCACTGGGCATGTCTATACAAGACACTTAATGCGCAGTAAACTAATTCTACTGCACATTAGCATGTCACGGCAAAAATGTGTTAACGCACAGTAGAATTAGTCTGTTGTGTGTTAAGCATTACAGAAAGACTGCACTATTGCTACTGCATATTAGTGCCAGCTACTGCACATTTATGTAGTATCTCAGAGGTAGTAAACTTAATGCGCGGTAGCAACAACGTATTAATGCACGTGTAGATGCACCCACTATGTAGTTAAACAGGGTTTTTGGTGTCCCTTATAACATAACTGTAATATGAAATTATAGTGTACCAACTTAACTTTACCTCTTGGATTGCTGTGTGTCAACAGGGAAATATTTACAAAAGCCTCCCCATTTATAAAATGCAATAATGAAAAGCTCACTATCATTCTAATATTTCAGTGTTTGTTCAAGCAAACAAGTTGCAGCAGCATATTTTCTCAGCCCATGGACAAGAGGACAAGATCTACGACTGCACACAGTGTCCACAGAAATTCTTCTTCCAGACAGAGCTGCAGGTACCGTACCCATTACCTTACCCACTTCTACTAGAGTATTAATACCTAGAATAGTGGAACTGGAAATTGTATATTCTGCCCCTCCTGGCAGTCAGCAACTAAGGACTGGCATAGAAAAGTTTGGATGGAAAAAAAGTAAACTACAGAACGTATTTGCCAGCTTTGCTTATATTTTGCTGCCAGTGAATCCAAATTTCCAGTAATAAACTCAACAAGAATTGCATAATTGGATGTGTTAATTGTCCTTTGTTTCTAGTACATCATTTATAGGCTGTATAGTATCATTTCTTATAATTGAAGAATAGGGTATAGAATGGAGCTAAATTTTGTGCATCTTCTGAAAAGAAATTTGAGTCAAAGAATGGCTTGTTTTGTGCTAATTTATTTCCTCCATTTCTCCTGGAATGGACCCTTACCTGGCTGGTACTCCTGAAAGAACTTGTTAGGTTTGGAAAGGTCAGAGTAAAAGAGTTCCAATTGTTCATCAATGATTTGAGTTTACATTTGAAGGACAGGATGTGGTGACAGAGAAAATCATTTGGAAGTCAAAGTTGAAAGATTTTGGTTTGCTAAAAGGGGATCAGTACTGTTAAAGCAGTGAATATATTTTTCAGCTGTGATGTTTTTCTTTGGGGGTTTTTTGTTTGTTTTTTTGTTTGGAAAACAGAGTGCAGTGCAAATCCCTTTACTTGAAGGTGTTCACAGTTTGTGTAGCATAGGCTATTGTCCTTGAAAACCTGGCTGAGCCGCCAGTTAATTTCACTTCTGGCTAGAGCTAGATTTATGCAAGTTATCTGAGGCAAGAGGCCATGCACGTGTGTGTGGTGTGTGTATGCATGCTTGCGCACTCATTTGGTATGTCAATTATTGGAAAGTTCTCATCTTAAAAATCTGACATTAATACTCAGGATAACATTGTGAATTATATCTTACGTGGAAAAAGAAATTAGATTTTCAGGGCTTACTTTGGGCATCAGTGTGTTGGATGAAAGATTGATATTCAGATTTATCATATTGTATTTCTCGTGTTGTATTTCTCTTTATGTATTTGTGAGAGAGATTCTCTCTCTTTTTGTGTGTGTGTGTATGTGTCTGTATGATTTAACAGTAGTCTGCATTAAAAAAAAGTGTAAATCTTAACTTTTAGCTTCCTAGCTTTTGTTAGCATGAGGCCAGGAACAGATGGATTGCATTGTTCTGGGTTTGGCCCGAAGCACCATCCCTCTTCCATACCCTTATTGAAATCATACCTCCTCCACTTCCCTCTGTTCGCAAGCCCCACAAAATCGTTGTGCCCAGTGTGCCTACCTGGGACACTGCTTCTGAGCCTCACTCAGATTTTGATCACTTTAAGTAGCTTAGTCTATTGTCATCTATGGTAAAAAATGATGAAAGAAAGAAGAAAAAGAATAAGAAGAAAGAAAGACATTTGAATAGCAAAACCAGCAAAAGGTTTAGGAAAAACTGAGCAAGTAAGCCGATAATAGAGATGTATAATGAATAGCTTTGTAGGTATTGGTAAAAGAGAGAGAGAGATCATAAGGACACTTCCCCTCTGCCTACTAATCCACCTCTCTAGGAATATTTTTACATTTCCAAATACAAATAGCCTCAAACTCTTCTTTCCTTTTTTTATTAAAATTAAATCAAATGCTGTTTTCTTTCTCAAAATTCACACTGACGTAAGGTTCAAGATACGGCTTTTGTGGCTCTTTCTAATCCTGACCCATTTGAACTCACACTCACTGGCCGCATCTACACAAGACATTGCTGTGCAGTCATTACTATGCATTTACTTAGTACTTGTATAAATAAGTATTAAATAAATGCACAGTAACCTGAGTTAATACGCAGTAGTGCCAGCAAATGCCTTTTTTGTGACGCTACTGCACAGTAGCACTGCTTCCCGGTTTTTGCCATACGATGTTACTGTGCAGTATTATCGGGCTACTGTGCAGTCAGCATCTCGTATAGATGCACCCACTAAGACTGTTGGTTTTTCAGTAAAGGGTACAGACCCAAATCCCAAAAAAGAGGCACATTACACTTAGTAATGGCTGTCAACTCACTTTAAAGGAGCATTGTCCTTTAATAGACAATATCCTCCGTTACCCCAGAGATGACACATCTAGACGTACAATTAGCACAGCCAAATAAATTCTGGCACAGTTTGTGCTGGAGTTTATTGCTTCTGGGCACGGTGTTTACACATGCTTCCGGGGCCACAGCACACTGAGCTGTTCTGGGGGAGTCAGCCTGGCAGCCTGGAGCTGATTTGCCCCAGTTCATCGTATTGCAGAGCGGCTGGCTGGAGCATGAGGGTACTACAGTGCAGGACTAGCCATTAGGTAGCCCTCACTGTAGCATCCTCACACCTCAATTAACCCCGGACACTATCTACAGAGTGTGTTCTGGTGCACTAAATAACTCCATCATAGATTAGTACTTGTGTCAGGCAGCACAATGGTGGAGTTCATTAGTTTTCTGCAGCCTAATAGTGCTGCACATGTAGATGGTGACGCTTTACTGAGGAGCTAATTAGGCAGCTCTACAGTAAAGCAAGCATGTAGATGCACCCACTGTCTACAATGTGTTTTTAATTCAGACTAGTTTACCTGAGTCATCTGACTTGGGTTAGACTATCAGCAAAGAAAAGGCAGATTGGGTATTAATTTGGGCTAGCAACTCAAATTAAAGTCTATAAAAAAGCCAGGGGTTGACTAATCCAAGTTAAAACCCAAATTACTTTGTCTTCATTCCTGTTTTAATCCAAATTATTAGCTAACAAGTTAAGAGTACACCCTTTTCCCCTTCTGTCCATCATGCCATCTGCATTTGTCTGGAATGCTCCTTCAGTTGTCTGTCTTCAGCTGAAGCGGGGATAGGACACTCTAGGTGGCAGACCCTCACCTCCAGAGTCTGCTCTTGCTGAAAATATGTCAAAGCAGGAGCCTGACCTCATTTAAAATGCATTCTAGGATGTGTCTCTTTGTTCAGGCTATCCACTAGCTGCAGGCTCTGGAATCCTTGGCATTTAGCCTACTGGTTATGTTTTCTCTATTGCTGTCCTTTAATGTCATTGTAGTGTGGGTATTAGGGGGAGGGGAGCTCCTAATGTATTTGTTACCTATATTTAGGATCAGTTCTTTGGCTTTTAATCTGCAACATGTAAACTACACCTACCAAAAGTGACAAATGCTAATCATGTCATTTTAAATTGTCTGAACTACTGGACAGAGCCCAGATGCTGTGGTGATAAAGCTGGTGTAAGAACGTGAATAGAATAGGATTAAATAAAATGGAATATATGCCACACAGATAGAAGGCTTCTATACGCATATAAGAATAGTAATCATTTAAAGGAAGTGAGTGCTGGATAAAGAAAATAAGCGTATTACAAGGATTCATAGATTTCATAGATTTCATAGACATTAGGGCTGGAAGGCACCTCAGAAGATCATCAAGTCCAGCCCCCTGCCCCAGGAGCAAGAAGTCAGGATGTTGTCCTATAACTTGGTGGGTCTGGAACTTTTGTTTTTTTCCTTTTGATTTGCTATTTCCTGTTGTTTGCAGCCTGGAAGAGCAGGATGCATGAAAATAAAGGCACCCACATTTTATACTTTATCCCTCAGGAGATTACCATCCCCACAGATCCTGTTCTTGTCAAAGAAACCAAGACTCATTTTCGAAGCTTCTATCTCAGCACTGCTTCTCAACTACCCAGAATATCTACTCCTAACAGAACAGGCCACTTCAGTGACAATACCTCATGAGCTGGGGAGTAAATCACCAGTACTGAGACCCCAATATAGAATGTGTTTTCCAGTTATCATATTGAAATAATAGTAAATGAAAATAACTTCACTTCTGGTTTTAGAGCCCTTTAAGGCCTGCATAAGCTTTTCAACAAGAGTGATGATAATATTTAATAAATTGTACATATTGCTGAAAGGTGAAGTAATTTGCACATGGTCTCTCATGAGTCAGTGGCAGATCTCAGAAGAGATCCCTGGTACCCAAATGCTAGTCAAGTGCTTTATTCACCAAATCTTTCTGACCATCTGCTTGTTAAACAAGTAGCTAGCATAGTGTAGGCAGGCTTCATAGAAACACTCAAACCCTAATTTCAATAACCTCAGCAGACCTTCATTTTCCCACCCCTGCCAAAAGCATTCTTCTTCTGTTGAGAAATAGGTTTTAAAGTCTGGTGTTGTGCTGTTATTGAAGGGAAAAACAACTTTTAACTTTGTTTGGGATACTGTATTTCTCTGGAGAGGAAACAGATCTGAAGGTTCTGTTATGGAGTTAGAAAGGTATGTTTGAAGAGGCCTCCGTGTTGGCAACTTACAGGCACAAGCCTTCTATGAGATCCTAAAGTCTGTGTGGATTTTTTACACTATTTAAGTGAGCTGACATTGAAAAAAATGGCTAACAGTATTTACTCATTTAAAACCTAATAATTTTAATAGTGCTCACATGCTTAATACAATCAGGATATTTCAGAAATAACATTCTAATGTGATTTTAAAATGAAACGTCAATTTAGACATAAGGTGAGTTAACAGATTGCAAGCTAGGTGCTCATAAAACTGCATATGCACATCCTAAATGCTAAAAGCCTCACAATTCTAGCACTCAAGATAGGAGTATATGGCTACATTTATCTACATAAGGGGTGGGTAACGTATGCCCTGTGGGCTGGATCTGGCCCATCAAGACTAAGTACAGACATTCAAAAAGCCCAAGCCTGAATTGATTCAATCTTTGCAAGTTAGTCTAACCTGAGCAGATTGAGCTGGCAAGCAAGTGAATAGACATCCACTTTGGGTTCCGGAAATGCAGGCACATCCCTGCAGGGGCTCAGGCTAGATGCCAGGTGTACTAGAGTGAGCCTTCAGCAGTGGCCAGAAGGCTAGATGGAAGCTGGAGGCGGGGGTGGGTATGGCCAAGCCCCACCAGGCCACTGAGTATGATTGGGGAGGAGTTTAAACCACCACCGTGGCCTATAGGGACCCCAGTCGGGGTGTGTCTGGAGAGGGAAGCAGCCCTTGCTAGGCTTTTCGGGGCCAGGGGAGGGAGCGGCTCAGCCCCACCACCGCCCACCTCACCCAGGGCTGGGGCTGTGGGACTGAGCTGGACTGGCCTGCAGGTGCTGCTGAGGCCAGGTGTGGAGGGCCAGGCCATGGGGGCAGGGCCTTTCAGCCAGCTGTGACTTGGCCTGGGGCTGCAGGAGTTATATGCCCAGTTTGCTTCCAGCTTCCTATGCCCAGGCTGGGCCGGGCTATCATGGAGCTGCTGCAGCAAGCAGGGCTCTCCCCTTCCTCCTCCTCCCCCACTGCTGGGCTGGGAGGGGAGTGGGATTTGCACAACACTGTTGGGGCTCAGGGCTGGAGGGGCATGGCACTGGCCCCCACTGTTGGGTAGGGGCAGAAAACTGGCCACAGGAAGTCCCCTGTAGCTTTTTCCCCAGCAGTACAGAGTCACTGGCACATGTTCACAGTTGTGGGTGCTGTGAGCAAACCCTCTGCCTATGCAGGGCTCTGGCCAGGGCTCAGAGAAGGGCTGGTCTAAACACTAGAGGACCTCTGTAGGTCCCTGCCAGCTCCACTTCTCTGTGATTCTCCCCTCCTTGCCCCCACTTCTCCTCAGGCTCGGGACCAGGATCTGCCCATTCCCCCTCTCTTGCTGCTCAAGTGGCAAGCAAGGGGGAAAGCTAGGTTGACCCCAGCTGGGTTCCCGTTCTAGTGGGAGATGGGAGGGAGTGGGGATTAACCCCCCTTCCTCCCCTCAGGCCAGTGGGGTCTGGCCACACCCCTGCTCCTGCTGCTTAAGCAGCAAGGGAGGCACGCCGGAGCAGGGTTTCCCACCCCAACTCCCACCCCCTTCTCAGACAGCCAGAGCAGTGATAGTGGTCCTGTAGGGAGGAGAGGGGTGTGGCCAACACTGCTCCATTGGACAGACAGCACAGCATAGCCAGCCCAGGGCTGTGAAGCATCCTGGGATCCTGGAGGATTGTGAGTTAATTTAAATCAGGAGGGAGTCTGGGACAGAAGTTCTGTAAACCAGTTTGACCTAAATCAGTTAAGTCTGATACTACATTCAAACAGGTTTATCTTAAACCAGTTTCGGCCATTTTGAAATTGGTTTATGTGCATGAATTTCTGTTCTATTACAGGTTTAAATGGGTTTCTGATCACTTGAACTGGTTTATATGTAACTTGTGTCCCTAGCCCAAGTAGTTATAGTCAACCTACAAAGACAGGACATCAGCAGCAATGCACTGATGTGAAGCAGCAACCCACCTTTGGACTGAGCTGTATTAATTCAGGCCACTGCTCCAAAAATTTTTTCTGACCTCTGGTCTAGACAGATACAACTAAATATTTATTTTTTTTACATCTGTTTTCCAAAATGACAAAGTTTTAATTGATAAAGGGAGAAATCTGTCATTAATTTAACCCGATGTTAGAAGACGATAACACCAATTCTGTCTATTAAAAAGATCCCCTTTTTTGTCCTCATTGAATATGAATATCCCCTCTCCACTTCTTTTATTCTTGTAACAGTTCCTGCCTGACATGCATGTGTTATTCCCATAGCCAACCTAGGATTTTGAGGGCTCACGGGTAAGATGACTCTAAAGTATCCCCAGCTTGATAAGTTTTAAATTTTTAAAATTCTGATGTTAAAATTCTGATGTTAAAAAGCACTGATGGCCAACCAAAGTGGAGTTTGTTACTTGTGATGGGGTCTGTGCATTGCTGCTACCATTTATAAAAGTTTTGTGGATGGATAGAGGTCAAAATGAGGTGTTTCCTAAATGAATAGGCTGAGTCACAGGGATTGTATGTCTATTCTATGAATCATTGCATTTATTTACCATTTTGGATGGGACAGGTACAAAATTCCACTTAACCCAGTTAACAAACATGGAAGCCAAAAGCATGACCACACCAACCATTTAATGTGAGGTAAGTTACGTATGAGTTACATCATGTTAGCTACTCTACAGAGACTGCCCATATGCATACTCCATTGATTCCCAACCAGAGTGCTGTGAGATCCATGTAAGAGTGTTGTGGGGTACTGTGCAATATTGTCACTCTTAGGTGTGCAAACACCTATAAGTGATTCACAGGATAAACCCAGAACCGGCATTTTCTGAGGGGTGCCTTGAGTCTAATGGGATTGGACCTTGAGTCTGCAAAGTTTGTGAACCACTGGCATATTCCTACCCTGAAACAAGTATAAAGTGGCTTACCCCTCAATGAAAGTGAGTACCTCATATTTTCCATGGCATAAAAGTATGCACAAGGAGTACTTACCACAAAGTAGCTAATGTGCACTAAGTTCATACCCTAGCTTACCCAAAGGCAGGAAATTGTTAGGTAGAAGTCTGGGTCCCATTTGAATGGATAAGGATCTGGCTTCACTTATATGTATACCTTTGTAGTCTTATATATGCCTCATATATGCCTTTGTAGTCCACAAAGCAGATATCATCAATGCACAATACCAGGGCATCAAGCCAAATTCCTTAGGAAATTCCAGCTAATGCAAACACTGCAGCAGCCGCATCTGCAACATGAGCATATACCGCCTTCTCTACATTTGTTTCCCATAGAAGATCCAATCAAATGCAAGTTTTCAGGATTCCTAATGACCTTAATCCAGCATTGCTAAAAAATTACATGAAGGTGTAGGATTAATCCTGTAGCTGACAGTTCTGTTTTGCAAACGACATGGACGTTTCTATCACAAAGAAAAGCTCATCTGTGAAAGAGACAGAGCCTTCTCTCGGTTTGGCTCAAGACTGTGGAAGGAACTCCCTCTGGAGCTAAGAAGCATTACAGACATCACCAACTTCCATTTTAAGTGTAGGGAGCATTTTGACCTGTCTTCTAAAATATAAACACATAGCAGTATGTGCATTTCCAAACAGGGAGGGAAGGAAGGAAGGAAGGAGCATGGATACACAAATCTCCTCCTCTGGAAACAATAAGATAGAGAATGAAGTCCATAAGAAGATATTCATTAGGGCTGTGCAAAGCTTCAGGTGCTGATTCGATTCGGAGGAGTTTTGGCCTGATTTGGTGGCTAAATCTCTGAATCCAGATCGAATCAGGGGACCAGTTAAAAGATCCAAATCAATTCAAAGCTCTCTAAATCAATTCGGAAAAGATTCGGAGAGCTTTGGTGATTTGGTGATCTGGGTAGTCTCCACTCACTGCAGCAGGGAGCTAGACCCAGACTCCATGCTGGTAGGTAGGGGACGGGGGAGGGGATGCCGGAGGAGGGGAGAGGAGACCATGGGGAGACCCCTGCCAGGCCCCATCCCCTGCCTGCTCCCCCAGCCCCTCTGATCACCCCTGACCCCTGCCCACTCTCCCAGCCATCCCCATGGCTGCCCCCCTCTGCCCCAACTCCCAGTTATTTAAAAAAAAGCCCCTACTCACTGAATGCTGCCAGGCAGGGATCTGATCCCTGCTGCTCCATGATGCGTGGGGGGCTCTGCCACAAGCCCCCTGACCCGGCCCACTCTCTGAGCCCTGCCATGGCTGCCCCGCCTGGCCCAGCTCCCAGCCCTTTAAAAAAAAAAAAAAAAACAGACTCACCAGCTCCTTCAGCGGCCTTGGGGCTTCTGGGGACTCATGGAAGAGCCCCCCCACGCAGCGCAGGGCAGTCAGGGGCAGCAGGGACCTCCCTGTTGCTGAGCTAGAGCCAGTGACTTCGGGGGGGTTGTTGTTTTTTTTTAAAGGGCCAGGACATGGGGTGGGCAGGGAAGCCATGCAGGGGCAGGCAGGAGTCCGGGGGGCTCATGGCAGAGCCCTCCATGTGGCAGGGGACAATGGAGGGCAACAGGGATTGTCCTTCCACAAGGCAGGAGCCAGTGAGTGCATTTGGGTTTTTTTTCCAAAGAGATGAGAGCTGGGGTGGCCGGGGCAGCCATTTAGGGTGGAAGGAGGATGAGGGCTGTCTGATTTGACTGATTCGGCAGCAGCCGAATCTCCAAATCAGATTCGGCTGAATCACTTTGGGACAGTGATTCAAATCACCGAATCAAATCACTGTCCCCCTAATCAGCCTATCCAAATCCGAAGCGAATTGTAGCCACTTTGCACAGGCCTAATATTCATCATGTTACTTAATGCAATACTGAAAGTTGCTCAGATACTTTGGTGATGAAGCAGATACAAAAACCAACATAAAGCAAAATCTATGCAGACTAGAACAGTGGTCTCCAACCTTTTTAGGTCCAAGATCACTTTTGGAATTTAAAAGGAACCCAGGATCTAGGACCCCGCCCCCACACGTGTCCTCCGAGCCTCCGCCCCTTCCCTCCCCTACTGACTGGCCTGCTGGGCTGGCGGAGGTGCGTGTATGCATGCACATGCACACTTAACCCCACCAGCCCAGGATCAACCTCAAGAGGCTCAAGGATCTACCAGTCAATTGTGATCGACCAGTTGGTGACCACTGGACTAGACTGTATAAGGAGAGGGTGTTCCACAGTTTTCTGAATATCCAGTTTTCTGGATATTCTGGGGTGTGTAGACTTTTCAAGATAAGCACCCAAAAACTGTCCAAACTTAATATCTATTCTTTGATGTTTTGGCCTAATGGTGGGATTTTCAAAACCGTTCCATGTTGCATCACTCTTCCCATTAAAGTCAGTGGTAAAAGCCCCGTTGAGTTAGGCTAATGCTGAGGTGCTTTGAAAACTCAACTGTAAATGAATTGAATGGAAACACAGAATTCTCTTGCTTATAATCAAATGCTTAGCCAGGCATGAGTCCTACTTAGCTGAGAGTATAGGTTCTTGTTGGCCATGTCTGCATGATGCAGTTCCATGAAGAGTTATCTGAGTTAGATCTGGACAAGCTAGTTCAGGTACCAAAAGCAGCTTGTGCATCTACATGGCATGGCTTTCTGCCTGAGCTAATAACTGAGTACCAGCTGGGGTGGCCACTGGGAAGTGCAGGTACATTGCTCTCAGTACTGAAACTGGCCTCTTCAGAGATGGCTGTGTGGCACTGCACTGAGCTGCGTAGACATCCCCATTGTGGCCAGAGGTCACATAAGGTGCTCAGCAGCTGGTACAGCAACAAAGGGTTGGCTGGGAAAGAACGGGTTCCTGTTAGAGCACCATCACTAGCAGCTATGGTGGCATTACCACCTACTGGCATAAAATACTTTGTAGTGGCCCACAAAAAGAGAACATGTGTATTACAGAGGTGTGCCTTTGGTGAAAACAGGGGAAACAATGACTAATTTATGCTCTTTAGGAAAAATCAATGACAAACTTTCAACCCTAGAGATTGATTTATGTTTTCCAAATATGTTTTTACAAATAAAAGGGTTAGAAACATCCTTTTTTTAAAAATCAGCTCTAGCTCTTCCTAGGTCCCCAGTTCCTTGGAATGAAGAGGTGGAATACAGTCACTGGCTTTCTAGGCCCCAAAGGCCATCATCCAGCAGGGAATAACTTGTCAGCTCTTCTTAAAAGGAAATCTACCTGAAATCCAATTAACAATAAAAGCTTTAGGCCAACACTATCAAACTTAATGGCCTGTTTTTCAAGAGGTCCTGTGCACCTGTCCCTGCCATTAAAGTCAGTGAGAGTTGTGGGTGCGCGTCACCTCAGAAAATCAGGTCATAAGTGCCTAAACTTAGGAAGCACCATAAAAGCACCTGCATTTCCACAGGTGTTAAGCACCCACAGCCTCCATTACTGTTTTAACTAAGTGTCCTAATGTAGTCTTGATTGCCTAAATGAAGGCACTGTATTTGGAAATGTTGGCCTCTGTCTGTAGTAGACTATCACGGTCCATTCGTCAAAGTAGATGACTGACTCAGGAGATTTTGTTGCCAGGTCTGCTACTAAGTTGGTAGATGACCTTGAACCAGGCATTTAACCACTCTGCACCAAAGTTTCTCCATTTGAAAAATGGGGATAATAACACCTGTATTACAAGTGTAAGGTTGGTTGTAGCCCTGTTTGTCTAAGGACATAGGCAGACAAGGTTCTTTGGGTAAATGTGGTATCTTTTGTTAGACAAACTAAATAGTTGGAAAATTGTTCTTTGCAGGCTTTCGGGTACAAACACCCTTCTTTAGCCATTGGAGAGAGTCTGTTGTTGGTTTGCACTAAATGTCCTGATGGAAAATATGTAGGAGAAACCAAACAACAAATGCGTACTAGAATGAACACACACCAAAATTCTATCAAAGAAAAAATATCTAATTACCTGTGGGTGCACACTTCTCACAAGATAACCACTGTCTCTCCAATTTATCAATTCTGATCCTCAAAGGGAATTTACAAAACTTCTTTCATAGACGAGCCTACACACTTCACTTCATAGATCTATTGGATACCAAAAATCATAGATGAAATATAGGCATTGCATTATGGCTCATTATAGCCTGCCTGCCATCTGATAACCCCAGGTAACCTCTCTACAGTTTACTAGCTGCATTCTTTCACAGGTCAACATCCTCCTTCACCCTCCACCCACCTGTTGTCTACCAGCATTTGCATTTTCACGGACCTGCAGTTTTGCATATTGGCATCTAAACCAGGAGAGTACCCAAACCAACAGCAGACTCTTTCCAGTGCCTGAAGAAGGCTGTTTGTGCCTGAAAGCTTGCAAAGGACAATTTTTCCAACTATTTAGTTGGTCTAGTAAAAGATATCACATTTATCCAAAGAACCTTGTCTGCCTCTGACACGTGTATTGTTATATTAATGTAATTAGTGCTTGTGTTCTTGAGGTCTTTGGATACAGTGCACTAGTAGTACCTCAAACAATACAGCCTGGTTACTTTTAACATGGGGTTATTGTGGGCAGGGTGGAGGGGTTCACTCACTCCTTCACATGGGTGAGGGCACCAATGAGGCTTCCAAAATGTCACAGTATATAGAGTTCTTCAGGGACACGTTATCCCCTGCAGGGACACGTTATCCCCTGATCCCTGAATCTTCAGACTTCTATTCCAAGAAGACAGAATGACTTATCTAAAAAAAGAATCAAGAGACACATAATGGAAGCACTCGCTCTTCAGCTATTTAAGGAAATATCTTCAAAGTGTTTCTTCTCCAACTCTTTTGCTTTAATGTTAAAAATAGGTGAAATAGGGGGAAAAA
This sequence comes from Crocodylus siamensis, assembly GCF_052110815.1. Lineage (NCBI taxonomy): Eukaryota > Metazoa > Chordata > Crocodylia > Crocodylidae > Crocodylus > Crocodylus siamensis. The sequence goes on along the minus strand of NC_143397.1, from coordinate 176,397,111 downwards.
AAACAACAACAACAACGCCAAAAACAAAAAAACCCTTTGAACTCCCCACCACTGTCTCTTCCCTCATGGGGATTAAGGGGTGTTTGAGCCACATCAGTTTTTTCATATGATAATTTTTTTCTAAATAAGAAATTTCCAGGTTTGGAGCATGTGAGTTCAACCTTTTTGATTGGCCTATTCAAATGTAAACACTCACAGTGGGTAGTTCATTAGTTCATGAATACTTATAGAACATTGTAAAATTCACCAGGTCTCATGCATCACAGCTGTATAGCGACAATTTTGCTTTACTGAACAGTGCTTGAGAAAAATGGGAATGAGTCTTACTGATTTTAACTTGTTTCAGATTATTACATACATGGGTGCGTGTGTATGTGCATGTGTTTATACACAGAACAATCATCCTTTGAAAACATTCTGGCCTTTCCTTAAATAACTAGAAAATGATGTTTGCAAAACCATGATGTTTGCAATATATTTTGCATGTTCTCTGGAGAGAATGTATCAAGCATTTTGGGTATTATTACTTAATTTTCTAAAGCAATTCAGTAGTGTTTCTGGTTTGTTTACAGGTTGTCTGTAAACCTAATGTCATGTTTGATTGTAAATAGATTGAAACAATGGCTATGAGAGATATTAACTCCAGAAATTTTTCATTCATCTTACTGAGTGTTGGTTCTGAAACCTAATGATAGCATTCACGTTTATGATGCTGATCATTTTAGCAGTTGGGGTAAGGAAGGAAGTGAGAAGGAAGTCCTGGCAGAAAACTGGAAGGAACTGCAAGAAAAAAGCAGGGAAAAATAACAAACAAAAAAGAAGAGACAGAGAAGGGGAAGAGAAACAGAGAGGGGCAAGAAGAGAGATAAAAGACAGACACAGGAGTAGTTATACAAATAAGCATATTTGTCCTCTGAGTAACGACAGATGCCACAAATAAGGCATATATTGAACAATAAATAATGATGATGATAACTGAAAGTTCAGCTACTATATAAAGGCTATTTTTTTTTTACTTTATTCTATGTGGAAACTGAATATAGGCATGAGGGCCGTTCCACAGTCTGGGGGTGGCAGGAATGTAGTAAATGTATACCCTGATCAGCAAATAATAATTAAAGATGGATTTTGGCCCTCCACAAATTAGTTTTGATTGCCTTTGCTCTCAGTGCTTCAGCATAAACCTTAGGATTAGTCAGATCAGTTGGTTGATACACTTGGAGTAGGCAAAAGAAAATGATGGAAATAAGCCCTCTATTTGCATTTCAGTAGTTTCCCTGGTAGCTCAATTCAGTTCTCGTAATTGTCCAACCATTAATTCTTGCTAATGTAGTTGATATCGATGACTGATTTTCTATACTAAACAGAAAGCACCACCTCTTCATTCTAGGACTCATTCCTTCATACAACTGTCCTGCTGTCAGCTACCAGTAGCTGCCATCATATTATCTTTCATCTGGCCCAGAGCTGACAACAGATGGTCATCTCCGGGACTACCATCAATGTGACTTTATGAAGCATCCAGCAATGGTGTACTGAGAAGCTTCATGGCCAGTTCTGTAAATCTCCCTCCCTCCCTCCCCCCTCCTCCCCACATCTCCGTGAATAAGCTCATCGTTCCTGGCTCCACTCACCACTGGCCCTGCAATTTCCCATCTAGCGAAGGCAGAGTGCTGCCACTGAATCCTTCTTATTCATGGTCTGAATCCTGAATCCCAATACAGGCAGAGTACTGCCCCTGCCATGCATCTTCTGCAGTACCAAGGAGCTGCTGCTGCTCTTACATCATTAAGTATACCACTACTTGGGACCTGCTCCTCGACCTGTTTCTGCATACCAAAACTTGGACCACTTGGGGCGGAAAGACTGAGTAGATACAATACTGCTTTTCCAGCCACCATCTGGAAGCTGTACTCTGAATCCTGGTTTCTCACACAGCAGAGGCAGGGCTTAGCATTGTGTCACTGGATCTCATAAATCCAACACTCTGGGCTTTTTTGTTTTTTTTAAAGCTCTGTGAGACTTGTTGCCAAACCAAGATTAAGCATATTAACTGTGAAGGAAGCAGAATTGTGACTATTGATTATAGACCTAACAGGGAACAGAGCATAGATTTCACTGATGCCCTGATGCATTGACTCATTTGATCACTGGGAAAGCAGCTTCATCTGGGTGACTGCCTTGTAGGTGGAGGAAGATATATTGTTTGCTCTTGACAGAGTTTGCTAAAACAAGGTACCTCTAGAGCTGAACCTGCATTTTTAGAGAAATTCACATTTGTATCCTTTATTGTGATATTTGCAGCAAGTCTACAGCTAGTAACTGTCTCTGCCCTGAAGCTATAAAGGAGTAAGGCTCCATTGTTGGAGAGAGAGCAGTGTTCTGTGTAAAAGCCTGAGATGTGGTAGGCAAGATGAATAGTGCTTAAAAGCAGTGCTTGCGGTGCTGTCATTTAGAACAGGGACACTGAGGCTTTAAACGAAAGTGAAAGACAGGGTAAATGAATGCTTAAAAAATGGTAAAATTTTAAACTGCCTAAAATAACAAGTCTTCTCCATTGATAAGTTCATGGAGTGGGAGGCAAGTTGGGAGGGGGTGGTTTTCCTCTTGGGAGGAGGTGTATATAGTTCATAAAAACAAGGTGTGGTCAGTGATTCATAAAGGGGACATGTCCAGGAAACTCCAGTAAACAGAGATCTTGGCTCCAGTGTGCTTCCTCTTTTGCACAGCATCAGCATTTTTAGATTGCTTCATTCCAAGCATTAGTGAAAAAGACTTGCCTGCAGATGGCCACACGACTGGAGCTGTTTGTAACAAAACCCCAACCAGGAGGAACAGGTTTCAGTTTTAGGTCTTTACCTGCTATCTGGGTCAGGTTCACCAGCTTTGGAGCAAACTGGAGCCAAAATATGATTTAGGGAGGAAACCATGTGAAACATGGTAGATTTGACATAAAACCTTGTAACTTTTTTTTTCCCCCAAAATAGATTTTGCTTTTTATTCAAAGCTTCGGTGGCACCTCCCTCCCCCCTGTAAATTGGAAACAAAAAAAGTGGTTCAGTCCTTGAGAACTAAAATTGCTGAATTGCGCACAGCTCTTCCTACAACTTCAGGAGTTTGTCTGTATTAGAATGTCATTTTGCAGTCAAATTATCGTGCTTGGATAATGTAATAAACGTGAGTTGTATATGTATCTATCTGTCTGACAGGATAGTAGATACTTACTCTCTTACTCTGTATCTATAGATCGATGCCATGCAATATAAAAAATCCTGGGATACTGTTAAATATTAGCACTGCATTTTGCTTTGCTTTGAGTTTGTAAAGGTGAAAGGTGATTGTGCAAGGAAAATGGAACAGTATATTTGCTGTGAGACAGGCACTAAGAACTCACTCCCATGCTCAGTTATAATTCATGACTGTACTGGTGGGAAGCCCTTATCCCTCTGTGGAGTTAATGCATATCTACTGTAGCCTGCTGAGAGCACCCTGCGTCCCCTCCCACCATCTGTGCATTCACTTGCGTGCTTTCTCTCTCTTTACTGTGAGATCTCTCGGTGTTAAAACTGCCAGACTACTACTGCCTGGTAAAGGTGGCTTTATGACGTATATTAATGTTGAATTGTCATTTAAATGGCAAAGAGGTGGAAAAAATATATATATATTTCAGTTGCGTTTAAGCTCTGATTAGAAAATGGACAATGAGATGTATCTGCTTCCTTAAACTGCTGGAAAGGTATAAAATTTGCTGCCCATTCCTTGCAGACTAGGGATAGGGTTAGAGGGTTTAATAGCAAAGTTATCTTGATTCCCAATCTGTGCATATTTTGCTGTTGATTGGTACAGTGACACTGTCTTCACAGTGTTGTGATTTGAACCTCTGAGTATGAGAGCCAGCAGCATTGCAAATTGAATAATATTTACTCACCCATCAACTGGTTTGTGCTGACAACTATTTTATTTTCTGCATGTTGACCTCCTCTCTGAACTGAAGCAGCCTACTTGGAGGCTGCAAGTTAATTGCTTCTCTGCTACCTGAGACTTGGGATTCATATGGCTAGATTCTATAAGCTCACGCTATCTTTCTTAGACGCTGTACGAAGGTTTTTGTAGTGTAAGACACTGTCTAAAAAGAACTGTTTTTAGTCTATAATGCGTTCTGTAGTTTAGAGGGAACTGAACTGGATCATAGAGATTCAAGACACTGTTTTATCAACTTGGCCCCTTACTGCTAGAGTAGGTTTTGGATTCAGTATGTGTTTAAAAGTAAGGTGGAACTGCATATACTTTATTGCCACAGTAAGATTAATATGTGGTGTTTCATGATATGTGATCTTACATAGTCTGTTATTTGTACTTCTTTAAAACGTATAAATCAAATCCAGGCCTGAAATCTCAGTGTATGAATTTAACAGATGTGGTGCCATAAGGGACCAACTGTGTTATAAACTGCAGAAATGGCCTTTTTATATTTCAGACTCCTAAGCGTGTTCCAAAGAGTTTTTGGAACTACAGGAGAGAGGTGAAAGGTCATGCACTAGGACAGTAGCACCCACCCACCGCTTGATGCTTGATGCAGTTGTTAGGAAATCCATGTTTAATAGTTTTGTTATGTAGTCATAGCATCCTGCTGAAGTTCCAGAGGAAAAGTAGGGCAGGAATGACTTCAGTAGCTCAGTGTCCAGGTTTTTTTAGGTGAAAGATCACTTTGAGATGACACAGCCGAGTAGTCAGGCTGAAATCCTAGTTGGTATTTTATTAATTTTGCACCAAGATAAATCCTGAAATTCTGACAAACTCCATGACAGGTGAAATTCCTTCTTGCAGAATCTGCTCAGCAAGAGTCTGCTCATTTCGTTCTGTTCCGAGGCAGGCAACAGGAGGGCAGCTTTATAATCAGCCCTCAAAGGACCCCCAGCCGCCCCAGAGTCTTGGGCTGATTGAATAACTCCTGGGCCTCTTCCCCTAGGCCTCCATCAGCAGGGGTCCTGTGGAAAGCAATCTCCCGCAGACTGGCACTGAAGTGAGCTTTAAACTACTATTTTCTGCTCTCCAGAGGAGCCTGGAGTACTAAAAGATAGATGGACTGCAGATATTTTATGAGAAACTGTCAGAAGAAGAGCAGAGTAAATGTTTTTTTTTCCCCTTCCTTGAGTCATACGCTACATCATTGTAGAATTTCTCCCAGAGTCTTTTACATTGGAAGTACAAAATTAATTGGGCACTAACCTTAATTTTTTCCCTTCCCTCTTCTTTCCTTTTTTTCTTCTTCTTCTTCTCTTCTTCCTCTTCCCCCCTCCCTTTTCTTCCTTTTTTTTTTTTTTTTAAATATTCACTCAAAGGCCCTTTGCTTAACCACAGTTGCAGAAAATCAGTACCATTTGCACTGAAATATTTATAATGACAGAATGAAAAATTGGATTCATTTTCTGGCCTGTAGCCGAACAGTCTGCAACTTTGTGCAGCATTGTTTAGCATCTCTCATTCCCTCCTTTCATTGGGGTCGTTTTCAGACACACACGCACCCGCTGCCCAGGCTTCAGAGGACTGCTTAGCAAAACATAGAGCCATTTTTAATCTCAGCAATGAGAAAACAACTTGTTCATAACCTTTCAACCATACATGGGGGGAAATAAGGGGAGGAGGCTTGGGGAACACATAGGATTTGTCTTATAGGAGAGATTATAAAGGGTGACACTCAGTAATCTATTTCAGACGATGAAGAGGCACTGATGGAATTCAGCAACCTGCTTCACTGTGTTCTGAGAGAGACACTGTGGACTTAGCACCAGACTGGATGCAAAAGGCATGCTCCTAATCCCACCTCTGCTGCTAATTCCTGCTGTGGCCATAGGAAGCTCACTTGACTGTACTGAGGGAGAGATTTAAAAAATCTCCTTTATGTGCCAGTACATCCTGGCATTTGGGATGGGGAATCCCCGCCCCACCCAGTCCTATTTCCAAATTTGGGAAATGGAGACAATTGTAGATATTTACCTACCTCACAGGCATGTTTTGAGGATGAAATAGGTCAATGTTTGCAATTGGCTTTGACAGTTAAGATCCGCAGCCTCCAGCTCATCCTTCGGTGCAGCTAGAGTTCTAGAAAACCGTATTGGCCAGAGATCTTAGGAGACCCTCAATGAGCAGGAAACCTGGGTAGTTTAGTACTAGGTTCTGTGCTACTTCCTCTTGGTCCTTATGGCAACATGGAGGCTGTGCTGAGCTCCAATAATCCTCATCTAATATAACAGTCTCTTGGGGACTCCAGCAAATTAGTGCAGTCTTGTGACTGCTTTTAGCATGCACCAGTGGTTGAAAATGGCACAAGATGTGAACATTTGGTCACAAGGGCCCTCAAAAATGTAATACAGCTGTATAGGAATTATTCTGAAAACCTAAAGAATTTAACAGAGGATAACACCCTTCCTACAGGACTGTCCTCTCGAATTTAAGAGAATTACATCTCTTCAGTAAAATTCAGGAAGGCTGTGGAAATGATTCTGTCTTAAGTTCTGTAGCTTTTCTGACAACACTATTGAATTAATGTAAAGCTCACAAAGTCAACATTTTACATTCTGACACCTAAAAATAGTCACCTAAAACCATTTTGGCTTTAGGCTAAGCAAAAGGGGCAGACGGTCAGATTGAATTCTGAAATGTGGAGAACAACTCCTGAAGGTTTTGAGAACCATCAGCTCCTGTTGATTTCCTGGAGAGTTGCAGGCAGCCAACACTTTGGAAAATCAGACTCTATATGGATATAGTTGTCCAATTCTGGGTCTCCTACAAGTGTGGAAATGTTGGCCTATTGGTTTAATCCATTTTAAATTCATAAGGGCACACTATATAAGTGCTGTTTGATAGTTTCCTGTATGTAATACAGGTTTCTCTTTACTGCTCCTTATCACCCTCTTGGGTCGTGATTTTTTATTTTGTGAATTAAAACTTCAGAATTTTGAATAGTTTGGATCAATAGGTTTTGGGAGCACAATCCTAAAAGATGTGCACAGCTATGCTGATAACAAGGGTTGGAGCATTTGTGTTTTCATAATGGCACAGGAAATTCATGAGAAGTAAAGGGGGTTTTCTGGTGATATCTTTTATTGGACCAACGCTATAGTTGGGAGATGTATTAGATAATCTTTCAGACATAAATGACCCTTCTTTCAGGTCTAGGAGGGAACCCTTCCCAGAGCTGAAGAAAGGCATGTTGTGCTCCAAAAGCTTATCTAACATCTCTCCAAACTATACAGTTGGTCCAATAAAGATATCACACAAAAAATCTTGCTTTCTGATAAAAAAGGAGCACTGATTATTAGGATCAATACAGATTGGTTTGTACCATGCAGCAAACGGTAGTTTGTGAGTGACACACGCTTTTTTTAACAGCCAAAAGTTTCTTACAGACTTGCAGATGTGTCTTTTTTTTGTGTTCCCAAGGATGGTTTGACAGGTCAGCATGAAGTGATCTGTGTTCTGACACAAACTGCATTGTAACTTAGGAATTTTGCCTGAAGTTGTTTTACTGTACTATTGCTTTGATTCAGAAAATAAGTATCTACAAAGTGGCATGTTTTAGGATATGACAAGTTTTTCTCCAATATTGTGCTGCATATATTCAAGAGACTTTGTACTTAACCCTTATTACTGCTTTCTGTGGGGGTTTTTTCTTTTTTCTTCATATGTGTGTGTAGGAGGGCGTAATTTCTTGAATTGTTTTTTAGCAGCTAACGTGGGACAAAAATAATAGAAACCAAAGGGAATGTGAGCCATAATTGTGAATATTATGTATTTTTAAAACTTGACATTTACAGTACTGATCTCCTTGCCAGCTTAATGGCATTCTGAAGCAAAGCTGTATTCCAAAACCAGGAGTTCTGCTAAATTCATTCAGATGTATTTCTATAATTGAGGTGCCACCAAGTGATGATATAGATGTTTAAAATGTTAAAAGATGCCTGGCAGATTTGAAACAACAATAGGACTTGGTCCACAGTAAAGAGTGAGTACAGATCTTGCTGATGCTGATGATACGGTACAAAACTGTTATTGAACTGCAGGGACAGTTAGAATAGAGTTGCCCCCAAGCAAATTCTTTATCTCATCATTGGAGATAGTAGCTTTCTGGGGAAATGGTTTTCTCCTTCCGTCTGAATCTGTAGGTTGCCTTTGTTTTTCTGTTTGGAGTGCCAGTCAGTTTAGTAAAGTTATTAGTTTATAAATTTTGCCAAGGTAAAGTAACTGTAAGAGCTTTAAATTAGAATAAGTGCCACTTCTGTATGGCAGGTTCCTTTGAGAACTGATTAGAAAGCAGGCCTCCTGTTGCCTGCCCCTTTATGCAAGGTGGTAATGCTGTGTGTACTTGTTTATAGCTTATGTTTGAATTTGTATAAGTGTGCTCTGTGGTATGATGAATCGCCCTCTGATAGACAAGATTCTGCTTTTATTCTGGGATCAAGCTAATACTTCATTTTAAAGATTTATTTTAATTAGGTAGTTTTATTGTAATGAATTAAAATTAACTTGAAGTAGCAAATTATATAAGAATGTGAGGGTTATAGATTAGTCTCACCATAGCTACAGCACATCTTTTTGTAAAGGAATTAAAGTTCTGTATTTCTGATGGTTTGGCACAACATAAGGGTGGCAGCTGAGTATAACTGGTGTCACCATTTTTTTCCCTTCCTAAATGTGATTCTTTTCACTTTGTTCAGGGGACTACTGTACTAAAAATCAGTAACAGGAGACAGGGGTGTGAATGCACATGGGGTACAGGTACAACACAGTGGGCATATCTACACATGCACATATACTGTGCAGTAACTGAAATTACTGTGCAGTTCAGGTGTGTGTCTACACATACACACCCATACTATGTAGTAAATATGGAAACTTACGCCGACTTGAATGTAAATTTGATACCTGCATCATGCAGGTATCAAATTTACACCCGATTAGTTACTGCACAGGAATGTACAGGTAGACGCTTTACTGCACAGTAACACTGTGTGTGTGTACTGAGTTGGGACTAACTTTAGTGCTTTAATGCCTGCACGTGTAGACACTGGCCTATTCCCACTTGCTGTGCCATAAGTTACTGCACAGTAAATTTATGCTGGCGTAAATGCACATGTAGACACACCCTGTGGCAACATGTTCAGTCTTTCCTTGTAGGTAATAAGCCCCATTCATTCACTTGTGCTTCACATAGGTTACCACCAGAAATGAAGCAGTTAAGAGTGCCATGAGGGTACCCCAGGATGCTGTTTATGAGCATACTGGAAAACCCAGGTCTTGAACATGGTGTCAGGTGTTAAAGGTCTGATAGCCATGAAGGTTATTGCTTCATGTCCAGTATTAACATGCAGGGGGCAGGAATAAGTGGGTAGAGCTTGTTGCCTTGGCAGCAAGACTGATGTTCCTGCTGATGTGACAGTCCCCAGTTAGCCTGTAGGCCAACCCCAGGGGACAGTCCATGGGGATGAGCAGAAGTATTGTAGCATCACCACCCAAAACAGGGGATGAGGGAGCATTTCCCTCTGCTATAAGCACAAGTAAAGGAAGAACTGAAAACATTTCTCACTCACAACGTGCTGATGTCCAAGTGCACAGCTGGACACAGAATTGCCAAGCAGACATGTGGGACCTAAATCATTTTGAGAAGATAGATGCATCACTCATAAAAAAGATGGGAGGAAAGGAAAAGGCTATATAAAGGAAAGAGAAAAATCTGTGTTACTTTTTATTTAGAAAAACTCACAAAGATTTAGACCTGATTTCTTCACTGCATTGCCCCCTTGTATAATCATTGATACCAGTGCAAAGTGGTTCATTCTGTTTGGCACAAGTATGGGTGATTGCACAAGGCAACAGAGAATCAGGATGCCACATTTTACAACCCAAAATCCTCCATGATGAGTGTAATATTTTATTGTCCTTGTACTGTGTGCGGGTTTCAGGCTTATAGTTTTGCATTGTCTGTACTTAAAAGTATAGAAATGGATATACATATTTAAACACACAGTAACCTCTGACTCTTCTAAAAGTAATCACTAGAATTAGGCCTGACTGTGACCATCATAAAAGCAAGACCCTCTCTTTACTTAAGTGAAAACTCTGGTAGTTCTTATCATTTTGTGTTAATCTTTTGATAGTGTGTAATCTTAGAGGTACTAAATTAGGGGTGGGCAAGATGCAGCCCAGCAAGCCATTCTATCCAGCCCGCAGGGCCCCACCACAAAATTAAGAAAATTAATATACCCATGGCTGCCTGTCATGCGGCCCTCGATGGCTTGCCAAAACTCAGTAAGTGGCCCTCCACCTGAAATAATTGCCTGCCCCTGTAGCTAAATATTGGCATATGAGGTATCATATATTGGAAGTTAATGTGAGGAAATGAAGTCCAAAGCTCCATTTTGTCACCTGATAACTACAAGCACAATTCCAGGGCTAAGACATTAAGTAGTGTGGTGACCATGACAGTATACCAATTAGCTGAGCATTTCTATTAGAGTTGTGCAAAGCTTCAGTCCCTGATTTGATTCAGCAAAGATTCTGCCTGATTTGGTGGCTGAATCTCTGAATCCAAATCGAATCAGAGGACCTTTTAATCTCTCCAAATCAAATTGGAACCCTCTGAATTGATTCGGAGGGATTCAGAAAGATTCAGAGATTCGGACATAGAGACAGCTTTAAATGTTTTTTCTATATACATCATGGTAGCAGGGGCTCACAAATGCTACAATGCTGGGGCGCAGGGAGTGTCCCACAGAAGTACAGGGGGGTCCCCAGCATGCTTGCTAGCAGACCCAGAAGTGGACCAGAAGCACTTCCAGTCCACTTCCAGGTGCGACAGGGGACTGCCCCCCCAATGCTCCCTTGGCTCAGTGACTGGTGCATCCTGGGTCTGGGGAGGCACCCGGGGTCCCTCTGTGGCCAATGGCCGAGCCAGGGGGGAGGGGCCCCTGCGCACTCCCTGGCAGGCCCAGAAGTGGACTGGAAGTACTGGGTTCACCACCAAGCACATGGAGGGCCCCCCCCCTGCACTCCTGTGGGATGCTCCCTGTGCCCCAGCATCACAGCCTTCATAAGCTGCGCCTGGTACCTCAAGGTATGAATAAAAAACTTTTAAAGCTGTGTCTATGTCCGAATCTCTGATTCTCCGAATCAGCATCAAATCTCCAGATTTGTATTCAGCCGAATTGAATCAGGGACAGTGATCCAAATCAATGAATTGAATCACTATCCCTGATTTGGGCCAAATCCGAATCTAAATCGAACAGGGCCCACTTCACACACCCCTAATTTGTATGTATATGCCTATATATTGAAGAGCACAAACAAGTTACAATGTTTTTCCTCTTTGACTACCTTGAGAAATTATCATTTATGTGTACAGTTCACTTGTAATTTCATTCAAAGGAATTCTTGCACATGCACTTGTAGAAAACTGCAAAGAATCATTGTTTTAAAGGTTGCCCTTTGCATATAAATCGCATCTCCGTGTGCTTCCCCATTTTAATTGGGTGACCTTTTGAATCCTATAGGCGAGAGTTTAAATTCTAGGCCCACTAGTCAGTTTAGGATTCAAAATCAATGCACTGATCCAGCAGCTAGCAGCTATCCTACTATAAATGAGAACAGGCACAATAGAAGTGAGGAAGGAAAAGGAATTGTCTTCAAACCACGCATACAAAACCACCTAGCTGACTGAAGGGTGAGGATAAAATAATGGTTCATTTGTCTGTTTAACCCTAAAAAGACTGCCAGGATTTCAAAAAGCAAAAGAAAATCAGGAGGAGCAGGAAGTGTGTACTGTTTCCAACAGGACATTTCTATGCAATTATCAATTTAAGCTATCATTATTTGTCACTAATTATTACACTGAGCTGTTAAATATTTAGTAGTAGTTTGTTTAATTGGGTTTGACCTATAAAGAAGTCTGTACATACCGTAGCTCTGGTTCCAAGACTTGGCTTTTCACTCAAAGCTAGGCAAATCAAAAATTTGTATTCACTTAAGATGAACATATTATATTGTGAGACAAGGGTTTTTTGTTGTTGTCCTTTCTCTCTCTCTCTCTCTCTCTCTCTCTTCCTCTCTCCACCTCTGTCTCTCTGTCTCTCTGTCTCTTTCTCACTTCACCCACAGATTTATTTATCTTTAAGGTATCTAAAATTAGAGCACAGAGAAGGAGTACTGCTCATAGATGTAAAATGGGGAGGGAGGTCATACTTAAACTTGTTTACAGATGTTCTAGTTTGGAAAGCATCAGCATAATAAATTAAACATTGCAAGAAAAAGTATTAGGGCATAGCAACAACTGGCACATGAACACATCGGTCTGTAAAACAGTGACTTAATCCCTGAATATCTTATGATGCAGGATATTGCTTATCAAAGCCTTTTGTCCCATGTTACTCCCCTGTAGGCAAACGGTTCTGGCTTCTGTTTGCTCTTTGGACTGGCTGTTGCTGCTGTGTTGAAGAGAATGTTGTATCGTGTGTGGGTGTGTTTTTGTGTGTATGTGTGTGTGTGTGTGTGTGTGTGTGAGAGATATATATGTTTTTCTAGCCCAGTGTGGCCACCCTTGTAATGGTCTTCTTTCTATTCCCTGCCCTGTGCCCCTGCTCAATCTCCTGCTCTGCTTTCTGCTCCCTGCCCTGTGCTCCATGCATAATTTACTGTTCTACTTTCTGCTGTATCTGCCACTGTATTGTGTGTCCCCTCCTTGGTCTGCCATGTGCCATACACAGAGGCTGCATGGCACCAAATTTGAAGCTTCAGGGTTCAGAGCACTTCAAATGCATGTCTCTCCGTTCCCTTGTGACAAATCATTGCTACAACCTCTTTGCTCCACTCTGGAAGCACAAGAGGTCTGTAGAGCTGGTACAGTAGAGAAGCTGAGGATTCCTCGCATAGGGTGAATTCTCAATCAATATAGAACTAAAATAGTCAGCTTTAGTCTGTTTCTTGTTATTGTCTTCTCCCAACACACACACACAACACAGGTACATATCTATATCTAGGGCCTTGTCAGAAGAGAGAATGTGACGCACATGACATTCTGCTCCTGCGATAACCAGATGGCAAAATAGTCTTGTGCGGGCTGTTACCAGCCATGTAAAGGCACTTACACAAGTTACATTTTTCATGCAATCTTACTACTGAACGTGCTGTACAAAAGGGGCAAGCAAAATACAGCCACTGGCCAGATCCAGTTCACCGGGCACTTCCATCCAGCCTGTGGCGCCCACCAAGAAATTGTGCCTTCTCAGCCCTTTCACTCATGAGGATGGGAACAAGGTGCCCACATGTACCCACATCTCTCTAACATACCCTATTGTGCCTTCCTCCCATCATCTAGCCAGGACACAGCTTTGGGTGGGGCTGCTGCTACCCCTGCTGCAGGCTTCTCTGCATCCTGCTCCCTCTGGGCAGCAGGTAGGGAAGCAGCGGAGTTGGGGCTGCAGCTGGGCTGGGGCTGGCAGTGCTGTGGAGCCTGTGCCCAGGGGGGTGGCAGCAGTGTGGACTTGGGTGGCCAGTGTGTGGGAGTGAAAGAGTGTCTTGGTGGGGTGTGGGGAGCCTCCTCCCCACAGACCACCCAATGGCATGCGTCCCTAGCAGGGAACAGGGGCAGCAGCAGCAGGTGGGGGTGCTTGGGGTGTTGGCATCTGGCTCCAGCCAGCACTGCACATCCCAGCGAGGAGCACAGCCCCTGCCAGGCAGTCTGTATTGCTGGCACTCCCCGTGCTTGCTTGCGCAGTATAGGAGGGAAGCCCCAGGCACGGGAGCTAGACAGCCAGCTGAACCATGGGCAAAGTGTGAAGCATCCCCACACCCCTCACATCCCACAAACCACACACACCTGCACCCTGCCCCCACAACCTCCCACATATACACAACACCCCAACATACCCTATGGCCCCCACATACACCCACACCCCACCATACACACACACCCCTAACCACTCTCCCCACACAATATAAAAGATTAAGAATTTATTTTGAGTTATTATGAAATTACTCTATATACAGTACTCACATAAATCATGACAAAATATTTTTGTCGTAAAATTAAAATGTTATAGTAGGTGTTTGACTTTGGGTTTTTTCTGGTTCTGACATGGTAACCCCTGCCCTCCCCAAAGGAGCATTTGGAGTGGGGGGGCAAGGGGAGGGACTTCCAGTGGCAAAGGTCAGGTGTTAGGAGGTGGGACTTCTGGTCCCAAGATGGCAACCAGGGGGCGGGTCAACTGTCAAGGGGTGGGGCTACCCATGCAGCCCTCAAAAGCTCACCAAACCTTGTTAAGCGGCCCTCCCCCCAAAATAATTGCCCACCCCTGCTCTACATCCGTGACATAATACATGCTTACAGATGCAGGACACTTTAAAAATGGCTGACCATGTGAAAAATTAACCCTTGATAAATCAGCTATTAGCTGACGTGCTCTACAGTAAAGCATATTGGGGAGGGTTCATTTTTCGCGTACACAAGGCTGTCTCCTCCCTGTGCAGCAGGAGAGGGAGAGGGAAGGGAGCAGGCAGCATGCAGCTGCTGGCTGGGCTTTGCCATGGCCAGCACTGGGGGGGTGGAGGGCAGGGTGCAGTGGAGCCCCCTCGCCTTGCAGCCCCCCCCTCCAGCTACCCAGCTGGAGTATTGGGGGGACCTGAGCCAGACCTGTGTGGAAAGGGCCTCCGTTTCACACCCCCTGCCCCTTCCCCAACTCTGGCCATGACAGAGCCCAGCTGGCAACTGTGGTGCTGCTGCTGTCAAGAGGCTCGGGCCAGAGGTGAGGGAAGGGGGACCCACCCTTCTTCATCCTCCCCCCACCTGAGCTTCTTGACGGGGGCAGCACACAGCTGCTGGCTCTGCTTTCCTGCAGCTGGAGCCAGGGGGCATGAAGCAGGGACTGGGGAGAGGGGCAGTCTGGCTGGTGGCCAGGGCTGATACAGGCAAGCTTAAGCCCCCCGAACCAACAGGAAGACATCTGTTGGGTCAGGGTGGCTCTCACTCATGGTGCTTGTGTAAAGCACCATGAGCTAGAACACCTCCCCTAAATGTCTATAGGCATTTGAAGTTCAGGCAGCTTGAAGTTCCTTAAACTTATGCCAATGACTTAACCCAGTAATTTTAGATGGCCTTGATGGTGAGGGAAGTGCAAAGAACGATGCATATCCATGTTCATTATGCATCACCCACTTCTGGATGCTGCTCAGACAATCCCAAGGATGAGACATTCTTTTCTAAACCTAAAAATGTGCGTTATATTTTTACAAACAGCAGGTCTTTGCCATTCAGAGTTCAGAAATGGGTCACTCCTTCACTGACATTTTACTAGTAGCTCTCTATAAATTGCTGAATAAAAATGGGAGGCTTGCATTTTTAAATTCCAAGTTGTATCCCATGAGCGCCCTATCTATTTAGTGATTTTGTGATTTTGTTTCTTCTAACATAGTTTGAAATTTTCATGTATAAGAATCATAATGCTAGGTCCTCTGATATAAACATGAACGAATGTCATAAATGGTTCCCAACAGTGCCATTTCGGAGGTAGTAATATCATACACAACTTTCTCAAAAAGATCAAGTAATCTAAGTTGTTTGTTTAATTATAATTCAGAGAGGACTTTTGCAAATTGTCATTGTTAACGAAGGTCACCCATGACCTAAGATAATGATTTTGTTGCCTATTAGACCTAATTATGGGCCATGTTCTACAGGGTGATAAGTGCTACTCAATTCCCTCTACTTCAATGGCATTTGAAGGTACACAGTAACTCACAGGATATGACACTGTGTATGTGGTGAGGTAGCTCTGTTGTACATCATATCAAATGTTCGTTTCATGGTAAAACCCCAGTTGTCAGAGTTGAAATGGTATTGGGTTTGTTTTGAGTTCAGTCCTAGTATCCAGTTATTCAGCCTGGATGAGACTTCATCTTTTCCTTTATCTAAAATACCAAAGAATTCAAATAAAATAATGGAGGTCAATACTCCTCTCCTTTGTCAAGTACACTGGGGTACTGTAGTTACTACTCACAACTCACAGCCTGCCTATAATCTTTCTTTCTCTGTTCTGAAACCCTCCTGCTAGTTTCCTGCTGTCACCTTTCATGAGTACTCAAACATTATCCTCTTTCCAGCTGCAGAACTCCCTTAAACCCAATCAGGACCTCCAAGTGCCAAGAATGAATCCAATTTCCAAAGATCATCACCTGAACATTAGGGGTTATTCTAAGGTACTTGAAGACACACCATTCTAAGGCAGACCATAGAAACATTTGTTTTTTTAATTCCCAGGTTTCAAAAATAGTGATTTGGGGTTTGGGGTTTTTTCTCTTACCTGTAGAGGAGCTCACTAAATTAGTGTCTTGGTTAGCTTTGGACTAAGTTCCCATACATATTTCAACTACACCAGAGTGAAAAAAATGATTTAGCTTGATCATCCAAGGATCCAATTATAACATAGGTCAAAGCTGTAACAGGAGTAGACCCAGATATGTCCCTTACATTAACTATATCGGTGAGAACACTGGCTGCATCCTGGTTAGGGGAACACCGATAGATCCCATCTACCCTACTTTTAATTGTATTGAATATGAGTCAAGGAATCAAGCTTCCTGACTTGGTCATAGTGGTGGTATAGATCCTATAGATCAAACGTAGGCTTCCCATTTTTGGATGCTTTGAAATGGCCTAAATATTTGTCTGAAACCAGCTTCTAACTATGTAGATATAACTGCACATGTGATTTTGGGCTGGTTGAGCCTTTTCCTCTCTTGGGAGGAACATCAGGAAAAATTTCCTAACCTTGAGGTCTGTAAAGCTGTGAAATTGTCTCCCAAGAGAAGTGTTGGAGCTCTAATTAAAATTGGACTGGGCAAAACACTTGAAATTACACTATGGGCAATAATCTGTCATTGGCAGGATGGGTGGAGAAAATGCCCTAATAGGTCTTATCTGTCTTTAAATTCTATGCATTTCTGTTCTTCCCGTTTATTATGCTATTTCACCTCTTTCTTTAATGGTGACACAGTGTCATCTAGAAAGGATTATAAGATGTTATTGCAAGCTGTGTGAGATGATACTAAATGTCAAAAGAAAATGCAACAGTTTCTCTGCAGGTTTGCAGCGATTATAACAAGGAAAAGAAACCATACCTGTGTAAACCAGGCACATCAATGCAATGCTTTTCATCTGCAAGACAGTGGCAAAAGTATGCAATGGCAATGTATGTTTATTGTTTTGACATTACCTTTTCATATTCTTTACAGATAAAGAATAACCTTGTTCAACCAAACCTAACACAAATGTGACTAAATCCCCTTCCATAGCAGTATATGTTGCTCCAGTCATTAAAAACATCTTTTATCCACATATTTCAAATATCCCTCAAGGCTTTGGCTAAATAAGGGTATACTGTACCCTTTTTGCATCTTAATTGATAGTGTATATTACAGCTAAGTATCTCACAAATCTAAATAACTCATCAATATTGCCTCAGGTATAATTGTAATGCAGTCTATCAGGAAAGAGCCACTGCACAATATAAAAGGGCTTTAACAGAGAAACAGGTGCTGCAGTGCTTAAGCATCACAGGTTTGAGGGTTAGGGTAGTAAAAACAGGCTTACCTGAACATTTAACTAGCACTGTGATTTGGGTCTGAAGTGTTTTGTTTTGTGTTTTTAATATTGTAGCAGCTTTTTCCCTCCAGCCCCATGTGATATAAAATTTCACTGTTTGCCAAAGCATAGCTCTATGTTACAGATATTATATCATGATAGCCACTAAAGTGATGAAGTTTCAGTCTGAGATTCCAAAACCCATGTTGATATTGTTGAACTAGATTCAAAATGTGTCGTTAATAATACTCTTTTTTAGGTTTTGCTGGGTTTGCTATTTTAACAGTCTGTTCTCCTCCTCCCCACCCCCCTTCATCCCTGCATAACTGTGGAAAATCCAACATCCCATTGTTAGCCTAAGACAGTTTGAAAAGTATGATACAAGGAATAAAGAAGTAGTAAGAAGTTTGGATTAAAAAGGAGAGGAGAGACGCAGAAAATCTTGATTAGAAAGTATAATTTAATAGAACATGTATTGAACCAAATGTATTGATTAATGTAGAAGATATAGTACTTATATTGATTCAAACTAGAGATTTAGTACTAAAAGCTGTAAGCCAAAAAGCTGTTGCAGATTGCTACAAAAGTCAGTTTAATGCTGTCCTTGAGAATGCCTTCACAAAGAAATTCTTCTAATGTTTGAGGAGTAGGTAGAATGCGGTATATGTCAGTTTGATCCCGGAGGGTTTTATTTTGTACTCTAATAGCTGTTACGAGCCTACATTATATCCAAGGAGTAATTTTCCTTAGGGGTGCCCAGCTCGCTTTGTGTCAATATTCTAGCATTTTAAGTCACGTACAGTATATGCTTCTGGGAACAGTGCAGGAGCCAGCCAGACTCATAATGGTCTGCATTCATTAATAAAGGCAGAAGCTTCAGTCCCTCTATTGCCCACTACAGGGATGCCTCCCTGGTCTTCAGGGACCCGTACAGACACATTTAAAGAAAGCTTTATTTTGAGTGGGCAGGAGATGAAATGTAGGACTTGCAGGCATTTCCTAAGTCAGCTATATGCCCGAGCACAGGGGTGACCTTAATGGGTCAAAGAAGAATGCAGGTCAAAAGACTTATTATCCAGCCTGTTGGAAACCAATTGCTTTTGTTAAAAAAAAATGTAGTGCTTAAAGGTTGATGGTAATGTAGAGTTCTGTTTTACAACCTGAAACTGTATCATAGTGCAATGGGGTTTAAAAAAAAACAAAGATTATCTTTAATGTGTGCAGATAAAGGATTCCACATAAATGATAACATGTAGGGTCCCATAATTAGTTAATCAGTGGTGATTGATTACTGATGTTTGTGTTCTTGAACTAAGGAAAAAATAACATGCTGCCGTGGTACTGTCACCATCTGTTGAAAGAATACATCCACATTTCATCTCTATATTTCTTTATTTGTACCCTTTGTGCACTGCATCTCAGGTATGATTGTGTCCTATTTTATCTAGTTAAAAAAGTCTCATTTTAATTGAATGCAACTGGAGTTTATATTAGAGATTCTAACGGGATAGCAATCAGTGAATATTTTTCCTTCCTTATATTTGATGCAGTGCATGGTATTTTTTGCAAGCTTACGCATTTTGTCTCTCTGAGATAAATAGAGATAAATATAGAAAGGCAACAAGTAACAGGAAATTATTATTACTTTCTACTGTCTCAACCATTTTTGCAGAATAACCCAATTCTCTTTGTAGAAGAGATTTCTCCAGTTAGTGTTGTATTGAAATCTGGGTATGATTTTAACTCTATAGCCTTAAGTACAGGGATTTCCCAAGGCTTTTTGCTCATGGAAAGTGGTGTAGCCTAATGGTTTAAAGCAGCTCACTGGGAGTTAGGATTCTGGGTTTATATCACTGGTTCTGCTAGAGAAATCTCAATCTCTAGAAACAGCATACATACGTTTTGAAAGTGTTTTTCTATGTGAAATATGTTGAAGCCAAGTTCTCTCTGACTAAATAGCTATTTCCAGAATAAGATAGAGCTAGGGAAATAAGTATATTTTACAGGTTTCCTAGTTTTTTGTTTGCTTGCTTTATTTACTTATTTATTTTGAGGGAAACAAATGCAGTGGCAAAATGACTTTTTTTCCACCATGTCTCTATTTTGTATGTGCATAGCCTGGACTTGTGTGCACAACATAGATTTTCATCCTGAAATCAGAGGGGGGTTTCAAATTGCCCCATCCTCACTGGTGAGGCATGTACAGAATATTTTTCTCTTTCCATTGTTGAATACAAAATCAAAATTTTTGTTTCACAGAGGGACTGTATCTCTTACCTAACAAAAAAAATTGTATCTGTACTGTGCTGAGAGGGGGGATATTAGTATGTGTAGTCTTCAACACTTTACTTGAGTTACAGACATGCAGCAAAGAAAAAAAACCCCTCCCCCACACACAACCAGTTGGTCCAAAATCAGGAAAGATATTTAAGAGTTTCTGAAAGATATATTTTTTAAAATTTCTGCTCTTAAATGTGATATATCAGTTGTTACAGGCCAATTCTGCTCTCACAGCCACATAGCTGTTCTTAGCACTAACACTGGGCTATCCCTGAGTGCACAGAGCTGCCACGTCCATGTCCATGGGAGCTCCGCGTTGTTTTTCTACATGGGCAATCTTCCACTGTCATGGAAGTAGGAGCTCTGTACACAATAGGGACTGCAGAATATCAGATTCAGGATCTGCTGGGTGGTTAATAGAGAAGAGTTTTGCCCTAAATTTTTAAACACAGCACCCCTCATAAAAGCAACAACAGTTCATAACTGGGATTAATGTTTGCAATTTTCAGTCACTTAGCCATGGGGTCTCCAATAGATGGCTTTTTGTAGAATGGAATATGGCTCTCTGTGGGATTACAGATTTTTCCTCCTTTTCTGATCTCTCCTCTCCCATCCTTTGTCCACTTGTCTGGTCAATGTTATGGCCCTGATGTGCTTTCACTTTTAGTTTATGAAAAAGTCTGTCTTATGTGAAACTGAACAGGTATTTCTCCCTAACTTATGGTTGTCTAAAAACACCTTTGGGGAGCACTGATTGTTCTAGGAAACCTGAGCAATGGTGTCCTGTTTTGATTGTTTAAAATAAGTACCATTTCATGAATAAGGCCTAAGCTCCATAAACTCTTTGCATTGGGTTTCTTCGGGTCCTGCCCTATTCAGCCTTTTTCTCCACTATCCTTTTTTTTTCTTAATTATCTCTTCATTATCCCTGAAGAATCTCATTTTGCATCAGGCACTATGGTCTGGGCCACTCAGTGCAAGGGTGAGCAGGTCCTCATTCTGTGATTTGTTTTCTCTCTTTCACTTTTGTGCCTTTTTATTTTTTAATAAAAAATGTCACTGCAGCAGCAGCACTAAGTACACATACAGAGCACCTTTCAATTGTTTCACATACTGCTGCACAGCTCTTCCAGACTCCAAACTGATTATGTGTAGCTCAGTCAAAAAAAGCAGGGACAACTGACATGCATTTACTTTTGGGTAGATTCAAACATAAAGACACCCCAAATCCTTGTTCAAAATAGCAATTTGCCTCTGACTTTAAACACTCAAAACCAGGGGCCATCAGAATTCTGACTGTCACCCCATGTTTAACTTGTCCCTTTGTTTCTGGAGACTGCAGGGTCTCAAATCCGTCTGTGGGTTATATGACGCAAGTGCAGCAATAATGGACACAATAGGATGGCAAAAAGGTAGACTGTCAGATTTAACTCTTAATTTCCGTGCTCTTGTGGTTTAAAGTCAGAGCCCATTACCTGTGACTGGCCAACATTTTAGTCTGCAGTGTATTGTTCCAGCTTTACAGTATTCTGAAATGAGCTTTTGAAAAAGATGCTATATGAAATCAAATGGCATGATATGTATGTATTATATCATATATATAATTTATTATGCCATTTTATCTATCTATTTATTTATTTATTTAACTCTTCGGCCTTGGAAGATCTGAAATGCCTGCCACCAGCATTAAATCATTTTGCATTCACATCTGAAAATCATGTCTTCAAGTGTCAATGGGTCATTTTTCTTTTCATCTTGAGAATGACACTACTTTAAAAATTCCTGCCTTACTCTGTGAGCCTTTTCTTGCCAATGTCCCATGAACTATTGCGTGTACGTGTGTGCAGCTTTATATTTGTCTAAGGCTGTTAGATTAGCATAGAATCAGACTGTATTTCACATTTGTTTTGCTGTGGCTGTTTTTATGTTTATATTCATGGGTGGCTCTTAAGCGTATGGTTCAGTAGGTGTTCGCTTCACTGAAAATGATGGATATCTTTTGGGAATAGGTTTATTTTAAAGTGCTTTAGTCCAGAAGAGTTTGAATTAAAACTGATAAAATGAATGGACTGTACAGTTTAGAAACTGATAATGGGGCACAACTGGTTTCACCTCAGGGTTGCCAGTTCAAATCTGGCCTGCATTGGTGATTGCAAAGTCATTACCCTCTGGTGTCTATTCTGTTTTCTCTGAACTGAGATTGCAGGCTTTGTCCAGTTTTCTGTGGATACTGTTAATGTTGCAGAAGACCTAGCATTCACTGGGAACCTTCTCTTATTTGGACAACAATGAGTATGAGTAAGCAGAGAGGGTGAAGTGCGATCTCACACCAAGAAACATCAGTCTCTGAACCAATATCACCTTACACAAGGCAGTACATTCACTTAAGGATATGAGAGTTTGAATTGTTGTTTGATAAATCAAAGAATCTTTCTGGCTTCCCCTTCACAATTTTTGGTCAGCCAAGTGAACATTACAGTGCCCTTTCGACTTTAAAATACTCTGTTGCTGATCATGTTTGATTGCATGTTCTAGCAAGGAAGTTAAAATTAGCATATTTCTGGTTTGTTGGCATTACAGCAAGTAAGGGAAAGAAATGTTTGGCTTATGCATTACAGGCTAAATTCAACAGCATGGGAGTGGGCACTGTGGTTAGTGAACTTGCATTCACTTCCACCAGAGCATATTTGACCTAATGGACTTTAAGGCATTCCAGTGCCATTCTCCTGACTTATGAAATAAAGCCAGTGCGAAAATGTGAACAGAGAGCTCTCTTCTGTTAACATCGAAGTTTATTTAGGCTATTTTACAGAGATGGCAAATATACTATTAGTAGAATTTTTAGTACAGCTGCATGTAGCAATGCCTATCCTATAACTAAGCTCTCTTTTCTGTTTTTATTCCAGAATCATACGATGACCCAACATAGCAGTTAGTGCAAGGCCCATCTCTTCAAGAGAATTCTTTGTGGCACAAAAAGGGAACACATTTTACTCTTTGCACGAAACTTTCATTGTTAATGTATATTATTCAGAAACATTGTATTGTACCATAAAACTTGTATTATCGAAACTGTTGGATGTTCATGTGTTTGAACTTTTGAGCACCGGATAGGCTTCCTGTATATAAAGTGTTGCACATGTATTATGTTGTCTGATACTAAAATGGTCTTATAAAGACAAGTGGACTTGGGCCCTATTCAAGAAAGATAAAAATAATAATAATACTGTGTGAGGAAAAAAAGGCTTAAGAAAATGTGTCATTTTTGAAGAAGAGGGAGAAAAAAATTAACCGTTACCTTACAGCTCTGTTTGGCCTTCCTTTCATTTAAACTTAAGTCTAAAATATCTCTCTTTTGGTATACAAACAGATGAATCCAAGACTATTTTTTATTGCTGAAGATTCTTGCAAAAAATATGAAAAGGCTTTCTCACAGAGCAAGACCCCACCATTGAATAAGGCCCGTATATATATTTGTAAGCCTTGCGATATGACAGATAGCATTACCATATATGCAATAGTTGTTATGTAGATTGTCAAAGAAACTTTTTTTTTTCCTGGATACCATTTGAAGCTTTGAGTGTTCAAGACTTTCCTTAATGATTTCACACAGCCAAATTCTTGAATCAGTTGAACTAACCTGTATGTTACTGTTATTAATGTTTACTCTGCGGTCTGAACCTGGAGATTACTGGAATTGTTTTCCAAGAGGAAATAAATTCAGTTTACCATTATGTGTGTGTTGTGTCTTATCTTTTTCTTATTTCAGTGCCATTATTATTAACATTCATTGTGTTTATTATGGTCACTTCTAAGGGTCAGCCACATTTCCATTTTACCAGGACATATACAAATGTAGAGGCAGCAGATGGTCCCTACCCCGATACCCTTCCATTTTAAATAGAAAAGACATTAGAATCATAGAAAAGTAGGGCTTGAAAGGACCTCAGGAACTCATCTAGGATTGTAGGAAAGTAAGGACTGGAAGGGACCTCACAAAGTCATCTAGTCCAGCAGCCTGCTCAAGGCAGGACCACCCCTGACTAACCCATCCCAGCCAATGGCTATGTCTAACCGCTCTTAAGAACATACAGGGATATAGAGTCCACAGTTTCTATAGGTAGTCTCTTCCAAAGCTTGATCACCCTCATAGTCAGAACGTTCCTCCTAATTTCCAAACTAAATTTCCCATCCTGAAGCTTGAGGCCATTTTTCTTAGTCTTGTCTCTTATGGCCCAAAGAAAAGCCTATCTCCATCCCCTCTGTAATTGTCTTTCAGGTATTTGAAGATGATTATCAGAACCTGCATTAGTCTTCTCTTGTCCAGACTTAGTTCTTCTTAGCCTTTCCTCTAACACTTGTCAAGGCAGGATTCTCCCTATCTCTCTCTCATACAAGTGTTTGACTAACCAGTCCTTAACACTGCATGAACTCTCATACAACTACCAGGTCTAACAACAAAAACCATCAAAAACAGCCTCATCCGAAAGGGTGAGAACACCCTTGCCACAGCTAAAGCAAGATGAGAACACTTACAGCATCCTGCCAGAAGCAGTTCTTAAAATCCACTTGAGATATCCAAACTCATTTGCTGCTTTCACTGCTAGTTGGTCACCATACATCTGAATTGCCAAATTATTTTCATACTTCAGTTCCGGTGAAATCTATTATAGGCATCTTCCAGCTTTGGGGGCTAGAGGCAGGAGAGAAGACTTAGAATCAGGAACCTCCTCAGTTCTTATCCCAGCTCTGACAATGACTCTGTTAACCTCATGTCCCTTAACTTCTGTGCTGGGATAGATGGCAGAAGGCAGTGTGGCTAAAGTATGCTACTTATATGATGCTCTCCACTGACAAAATAGTCCTTATGGGGTTATAATGAGATAGTGCAACTTAAAGCAACCTTGCTGGGGGCTGGATTGCCCCCTAGATGCCTTCAATACTGAGAGGAAAGGAAAACGAATATAAAGCCATCGTTGCTCACCAGTGTGCCAAGCACTGTTCAAACTCACCTGAGGACTAATGCCAAAGGCATTCTTTAGATATTTTGGCATCGCCTATCCTATTGCTCGAGTTGCTGGATTCATCCTATTGAAACTAGCATTGCTGAAATACTGCAGTTTTAGAATTGCACATCACAACAGTCCAAATGGCTGGAGCTGCTTGCCTATTGCTGTCAGGGTAGATATAAAGTGTGATTTCCACTTTGCTGAATGTCACATTTTGACTCTCCACAGATGGAGGGTGGAGGGGATAGAAGTAAAGTATGAAAGTCTCTGGTTGCCAGATATTTCAAGGAAAATGTGTCACATTTAAAACTCCAGCCTCAAGAATTTTATGCATATAATGCTGAGTACAAAAAAAAGAAATTTTATACGAAAATCTCATTTATGCTGACAAAAGGATAAACAAAGGCAACAGTACACAAGGCTTGTAAAATGCCAGATCTATTTATAAGTCAGAAACTGTTCCCATTTTTATTCTCATTAATATATTACTCATCTCAGCCAAATTGGATGTGATGATATGTTCTTTATTCCTGACAGATACCTTAAAGGATAGAAGACATTTCAGCCTTCATGTGTGAAAGTGTGACATATTGGTTGAGACTGAAAATAGCATGTTTCTCGTAGAGTTCAAGTATATAAGAAATATTACACCCTACTGTTTTTGTAAATGCCAGAGTGCCACTGAGTTGAGACAGATGGTAGCTGGGAAAGATGCAATCTTATAATCAAAAGCTAAAATATGTCAAAAATATGTTAGCAAGCAAAACATAGCATATTACTAGCTTCTCATGTCATGACAGCTTGCAAAACATGCAAAGATGTTGAATTTCTAGTTATGTAAATAAAGTAACAGTAAACAGAGCAGCAGCAAATGTGATGAAGGCTTTATGCATTGATTGTCCCTTCAGTTTAGTGCCAAGGAATAGGAACGTCTTATGGTCACATTCAGCCCCAGATGGATTCTAAGAGCTGGTTGCTAGTATCAAGTGCTGGAATCCTCTTACCTTTTTGTGAGTAACAGGTTTCTTAGTGATACCTAAAAAGCCATTTAAATAGATTATGGAAGACATCTAAACTTCCCAGTGAGAGTTGACTGTTCCACTGGGAGTTATCACAGCATTTAGAAAAACAACAAGAGACACATATTGCCTTGCTCAATACAAAAATACACAAGGTATGTCTGTGTGTGTGTGTGTGTGTGTGTGAGAGAGAGAGAGAGAGAGAGAGAGAGAGAGAGAGAGAGAGAGAGCGAGCGAGTGCATGAGCTAGGTCATGCTATCTACCTTGCCTCCCTATTTCCACCCCCACCTCCAGGTCAGGAAAAGCTACAATAAGAGGCTCATCTTAGTATTTATACTATAATGTGAAAGGGGACAAGGGATGTGCAGATACAGTGATAGAAAAACTATTCGTTCACCTCTGAGACTGTCTTCCTTCTATCATTTCTCATGGACATGTGTTTTACTGTAAGAGATAGTGTACTAAAATGATTATTACTCATGTTTTGTTGCCAGATCTCCAGGTCGCAAAGAGTATAAATATAGACCAGATATTGCAGAAGTGGAATGATGTTTCCAAATAGCATTGGAGCACAGGACTTATGAGGAAACACAGCAGTGCCAGCTATGTCAGACACGTGCCATACTAAAGATGACCTAAGAATGAACAAGCACTAATCTTTAGGTTTCCAAATGCCCAAGGACAGGAACTTTTGCCAAAATGTTAACACTCGTTTGACGAAGTTTAAACATGTAAATAAAAAGGAAATAAACACTTGACACTCCTATTGAGGCTGGTGCTTGTCATTGCTTCCCTGACACACTACCAGAACACAATAGCATAACTTGGGGTGTGCCAGTCGAGGGCACTCACTCACAGGAGGCACCAGAATGTTGCTTCCTATGCCACAGTTGGAGCAGCAAGAGCTGGGGTGTACAGACCGCTCTGCAGCAGCTGGGGTCTTTGAGTCCCTGGGGCATGTGACACTACCCCTCCCCAGCATCCCTCTTCCCTTCCCCAGCCTCCCTCTCTCCTCCCCCCCTCCCCTCCCATAAGGTTAGTCCAGACCTGGCCCCAACTCTGGCAGGGTTTAGCTAGTTACGCCTCTGCCAGAACAGTATTCTCATGCCCATTCCTCATTTTGGCAGCATCCCTTACATAAAAAAATAGTCACCAGTTCTCTATATGAGCATGCCCGACAAAATGCCCAAGGATAATGCCCGAGGATAATACTTTATAACTATTTCTAAAATGGCAGAATCCAAGATGGAATCCTGACATGACAAACCATGTTTTTTTTTTTGTTGCTTTGTTTCACTAACACTGTCCTCAACAAAAAAGAGAGGGAGCCGTCCCTTCCATATCAACATATGGTAGCTTCTATTTATAACAAGATTAACAATTCATTCACACCTTGATTGAATCCCGTTTTATTGAGATGTCACAACAGATTCTCACAGCCTGCAAAGGGAAAGACTTACAAATGTTAATATTGTGACAACCAAGACACATAAAAGTAAATGAATCATAATTGGCAACAATTAGAAATAGCTCGGTATGAAAACAGAATACTGTGCACTGCTGTAAGTAAGGCGAAACAGTGTGAAGGACGCCCCTGAATGATCCTGTCCATAAATTCAGAAATGAAACACTGATTCCACTGTAATGCATTCATTCATACATTACTGCTCAATTAATGTTCAAAAGATTTTTACGTCTTGGTGGTAAATGTACCATTCTCTTAAAAATGTTTGCTCCACTAGTTCTGTAGTGGCACAGGGATTACCAAGTCCAGCATTTTACTGAATGCACTCATTACACAAGCTCTCCCTTTATTTTTTCCCTTTCTTTATTTGTATGTATACGGGGTTTTAATATTATTATTAATATTGGTGAACTGTGAATGCTATACTAATAGACTCCCTGAGGAAGCTGGTAGTCCCCGGCCACCGACTCTGGTGTGCAGAACTTCTTCTGTGTGTGGAGCACAAAACATGACAAGGTCTCACTCATGTTTCAAAGCTCTCTCTCTTTTCAGAGCTATTTGTTATTGTCTCCACCATCACAAGTTTAAAAAAGGAAAGTTAATTAAATATGGAACAAGACTGAGCAACATCTTTTAAACCATCATGTCATTAGAACTGGATTCCTCTGAGAGCTGCTTAAAAGGGGTTTGAGAACAATGACTGTTCAATCAGATATTTATGGGCATAGTTATGTAAACACACTCTTTATTGTCTATGTATATTTAATATAATTATCAGTTTTGTACTTGGACTCTCAAGAGACCCAACAAATCACAGTGTTGCTTTGAAAATGTCAGCAGAGAAGACAATTATGTTGCTAGCAAATATTCATAAATTATATTAAAAAGTCCTGTGAAAATGTATCCTATGTTGCAGAACTCTTTGCACCAACAGAATAATTACTGTATTTCTTTGATTTAAACTCTTTTTGTAAGTAACAGGGAAGGTATCTGAAAACTCTCGAAGACAAAAGAGCTTACTATTCTTTCTTTACATGTAGGACAATATCCAGTCAGGTCAAATTAATAGATTTTAATAGTGTTTTGCTTTTAATATATTGTTTTGCTTTTCTTCTAGGTAGTGGAAAGAGAAACACAACCAATTCTGTACAAATGGTAATATGCAGCCTCTTGGCGGTTTGTTTCCCTTTTTAAGAGTCTTGATAATTTTTTCAATTGTTTTTTACTTTCTCTTTTGCTCATTATATGTTAGAGAAAATAAGTGGAGAACTGGGAGAGTGCTCAGTAAATTAAACGTGCCATGCTTATGCTAAACCAATACGTGTGCTGGAGTTTGATAAACACCTAGTAAGTGCTCGCAAATCATTTCTACTGCAAGATATACAATCTGCATATCAACATCTTAATTAGCAGCTAATGACATTTGGATGGGAAGGTTAACGTTAAGCACACAAATGCAGTTTAGTAAAGGGTAAAATAAAACATTGCAATATTCCATTCTTAATTTATTTTTAAATATAAAACAACCATCTTTTGTTGTAAATATTCATAGGTACCGGTAATATTACAATCCTTAATTATATGCTAGAACATATTCCCCAAGAACAAATTATCCTTTCCAGTACTTTACTTTCACTAGTGTTGGTGGTGTGATGTTCCACATCTCTAACAAAGAAAACAGGCTTTAAAGTCTTACTTTTCCTCCCAATTTAAGATAATACATTGAATTCATATCCCTACTCTCTTTTTGAGTGCACAGTGGTTTCTAAGCATACACAAGACAGTGAAAGCTAAAGTTCCATGGTCTTTGCTTCTAAGGTCTTTGAAATTATTTTGTGTTTTCACTGACTGCTAGCCAATTGCTCCTTGTGTGGTTTGGAGTGGAATAAAATGTGGAAATTTGCAGTCATGGCTGTTAAATATGCAGTCATGTGCTGAAAGGTGCTGATAGATTCACTATCACCTTGGGTTGTGATCTCATCCGATGTCAAAAGCTAAGCAGTGTCAGACCCACTAAGTGCTTTGATCCAATGGATAAGAGCATTGGTACAATTTATGCTATAGGTGGCACTGTTCCCACTGATTTTGATACCAAGCCAATGACCTTGTAATGGGCTAAGGGGGCTCTCTGGAGGATGCTGTCTTTCAGATAATATATATACCTGAGCTCCTGGCCACTTCTCAGATATTAAGGTCCTTCTTGTAAAAGTTACTGTACTAACGTCTGATAATAAGTCGGCTCCAGGCTAACCAAATGACTTCATTGTTAGGATTTCTCTATTTGTTTAATGCTTCTTTTAGCCAGGTGAATCTCATTCAGCCCCTGTCTTCATTTATGAGGCTGGGTACACAAATATATAAACCCTGTCAGAAGATCTGCTTACAAAGAATGAACAACTGTGTTACATGGTATGGTCCCCTCCACCCCTGAAAAGGCCAACTCATGCTCTGATATGGTGAAAGGCAGACCAGGTTCTTTGGGTAAATCCAATATCTTTTATTAAATCAACTCAAATAGTTGACAAGATTCTTCTTAGCAAACTTTTGAGCACAGACACCCTTTGTCAGGTTAAGGAAGCATCTGCAGATGGTCTGTGCTGTTCCTGGCTCCAACCTACACCCCTGCTATGGTCAAGGCAGTCTTGTCTTGTCTTACATTTCAGTACCTCCATAAGTTAAATCAAGTTCATGTATGTGTTCAAATAATAGGCAGAAGCATAGTTAGAAGCAAACCTAGTGACACAGCAGACAAGATGGAAGTTATTGCATCCTAGTGTCCTAGTGTCTGGAAGTTATTGCAATATTGTGTTTTAAATATTGATATTCCCACCAGGTACTCATTTTTCAGTCACTTCTTTGGGAGATAGTGATTAGCCATGGTACCCTGTCCTTGCCTTTTTTGATGTTGCTACATTTTTGTCTCTTTCTCCTCCCCTTTTTCCTCTCCAGCTCTTTTCTCACTTTGTTTTAATTGTTTAATGATCGACGGGACAGTTTTGATTGTCTTAATTAAATTTGTGAACCTGCATCTGATTTGGCTGCTAGGTCACCAGGATATCTTATTCTTGATGAGTTTAAGATTCATGTTGATTATCTCATTTATTCTTTGACATATTTTATTTCCAAACGCCTTTATTTTTTTGGCTTGATTCAATGTGATTAATTTTACTGCATGAAATGGAAGGTCATCTGTTTGATTAGATGATAGCTTTTGATGTGTCATTTGTAAATCATCCTTATTCATTGCTTTTCCTAATCAATATTTGACTTTTCTTGACTTGTCACCTTCTTTCTGTAATAAGTACCATCCTGTATCAATCCTACAGTCCTTCAAGCAGTCTTCACTTGCCTTACAATAGAGTTTTTTTGTATAAATCCTGCTTCTCTTACAACTCATGTAGGTTCAGACTGTGTTTTAGAACTCCCCTCAGCAGTATCTTGAGATGGCTCTAAGTGGTTCTATACAAGTTCAGAAGAGTACACAGTTCCAGTGTAGACCAATCATCATAGGATAGACTGCGTCTCTCTATCCAGATTTGACAGAGTTTGTATTTATATGTTGCATGGAGAAGTCCAAACTGCGACTTTCTGTCGACTAAAGCCAAGTGGGATGTTGCCTTGTACAAAACTCTTGGCTGAATTTTAAATCCTAAGAACCCTCTTCTCCCAGTGAGAACATGTTTACTGAATCCTTCACCACTTTCTTAATTATTTCTGCAAAGTAGAGGCGCATCCATGCTCAACTGTCTGCCAGTGCTTCTCCTAGCTCTGTTCTTTCAGTGTATAGTTCTGCTAGTGTTTCCCTCTTTGAATTTTCAAGATGAATGGAAGAGAAGATTAAAGGGTTATCCAGAGGTTACATTAAATGGTTTGTTCATTAGATTCCTGGCTCACTTGGTTGCTCAAAGGAGTGCCTGGATGTATGAATGATGATGTTATATTGTCGGTATTTATTTTCTGCACACATTTTCTCCATGCTGGCTTCTGTCTTGTTAAGAGGTGCTGGAGCCAAAATGAAAACTACCTACACTTTTCTAAGGAAGATACTGCTAATTATCATCCTCTTAAATTTCCATTTCTTATTAGCATTTATTGAATGAGAGGATGGGGCAGGCAAGTTTCAGCCAATCTGTTTATTTTACAGCACAAACAAACATTACTTTATTTATTTATCTTACCAGCAAAGGGTATATTTCCTTCTTGTTGCTCCTTGATACTTCTGTGGTATTTAATTCTGTTAACCAGGATGTTTTATTCCAGCTAGCAAATATTTGTGCTAATCTGTCTGTAACAGCACTTGCTTGGCTTAAATCTTATTTTTCCCAATATGCAGCACACAGTTTATTGTTTCTGAGCTTCATGTTTCCACCGTTACCTAATTTGTGTCTGGGTTACCCTGGAGGTTTATCCGAGAACTCATTTTGCATGGTATTTATATGCCTCTTTTGGGCAATATTATTCCTATTCCCTAGCCTCACCCAGGAGTTGACAACATCTAGCTCCACTATATGTGTTGAACCTTGCAAGGCTCACATGATGTTGCACTATCAGAATTCCCTTGTCTATGTGCAAGTCTTGATGTTTCTACCTCAAACTAAATGCTGTTGAAATAGATCTCTTGATACTTGGACCCTCCTAATAGATGTATTTTATCTAAGGAAATCTTCCAGACTCTGAGACCAGATAACTTCTACAGTTCCCTCTATAATGCTCACTCCTGTTACAGAAATGATCTTTTTCTTCCGTTGGGATCTATTAATGCCGTTTGTTAATAAATCAAAGAGGTTGTACCAAGCAAAGCAAGGAACACCCTTACCTACAGAGAGTAAGGGCAATACTTGCTCTGCTGCTGAAAGACAGTGGTAGAAGTTATGAGCTTGATTCTCTTCCCCCGCCCCCACACCCTTTTTGACGCTTTTACATAATACTGGAAGTCAGTGGAATTCCATTAGTATG
This sequence comes from Crocodylus siamensis, assembly GCF_052110815.1. Taxonomy (NCBI): domain Eukaryota; kingdom Metazoa; phylum Chordata; order Crocodylia; family Crocodylidae; genus Crocodylus; species Crocodylus siamensis. The sequence goes on along the minus strand of NC_143397.1, from coordinate 176,364,752 downwards.
CAACTGGTGTAACAGTGAATAATAAGGTGCAAAATAGGTGTGCCTGTGTGCATGGGTACATATCACTAGAGAAAAAAGACTACATGAAGGGAACATTATTACATTTGATTATTATATTTGCCAAGTCAATCATTCAGAAGATAGAAAGCTGCTTGTGCATTACAGTACAAGTCTTTAGTATGTCGTGGCATACCAGATTTTCTGCAGGACCCCTGTTGTATTCACAGCACTTGCATTTCTCCCAGCCAGTGCTAGACCAAACCCCAGCTTTGGCTCCTGGTATAATCTGGCTTTCTCATATACACTCCAGCATCTACTTGTCTGTTGGCACCAATATTCCCCTAGAGCTACCAGTTCCAGTCTCCCTCCATGTCTCCTGGATCAGCATCTACCCCCTGTGGTTTTTGCACCAGTCTCTTTGACAAGCTGCCCCCAGTTTTCCTCCATTCTGGATGTTTGTCATACTTGTTTCCCCTCCCATTGCCATTTCTTTCCTCTGCTGCCTTGGTCCTCAGTCCTAATTCTTTGTCCATCAAATCCCAGTATTCCTGTTCCTTGTCTCATCCCTGTCTTCATCCCCCAACCACTAGATCTAGTCTTTCATAGTCCCTTTTCCCTCCATAACTTCTAGTCTCATCTCCCTTGCCTAGGCAGTTCCAGTCTCATTTAAGGTTAGGCTAGATGATATAATGGTCCCCTTTGGTCTATAAATCCTCCACATGCATGCATAGACCTTCAGTTCAACTTCCCACCTCACAGTTCCAGTCTCCTTGCCTATCTAACCCCTCTCTTCCTACACCTCCAGCTTTCAGTCCTAGTTTATCTCTTTATCATCCAGTCTGCAGTCCTAGTGATGTGCTTCTTTTGGTGTTATTTCCTGAATTGGGCCATGTATTGATCTAGAAGGCCCCATTCCAGCGATTGGACCCCTGTGGATAGAGCCCTGTACACATGTGGAACCCCACTGAGTGTTAATGAGTGACTTATGAGAGGTTAATTGTATATATGCATTTGCAATGTGCAGCACAGTGTACCACTCCTAATGCTACATCCCTGTGTTGGGATGTTATATATTTAAACAATTTGAAGTTAATTAGGAGTATTGGCTTGGAACTAAATCAGGAATCTCACACATCTGTGTTCCCTTCCTAGAATAGAGGCAGTTTAAAAAGCGCCTGAAGCAAAACACATTATTTTGTACCTTGCTAAAAAAGTTTTTTTTCTCTCTCTCTTTTAACCTACATTGCTAAATACCCCTGAAAACATTGTTTTAAAAATTGCTGGGTGATTTCTAATTAAGAATGAAAATTATTATTTTTGTGCAGCATCCTCAGTCTGCATAACTTAAAGTGAAATTTCTTGATATCCATAACATCACAACACTGTAAGACTCAATGACTCCTGTATATTAGAAAGCCTATTGGTGGGGACTAATTGTTATTTCCAAATTTCCAGTGCCCAAAGCATAAAGGTAAATAAAGTTTGTTTCAACTGAGTCTTCTCCAGGAAAGCAGGTAGGCTAGGTTTTTCTTGGTTTAAATCAGATATGCTATGATTTTAACCTGCCCTGTAAATTAGCTTTGGTCACACCTTTTCATTATCTTTCATCTAAGCACTTTCAGATATCACCAGCCTCTAGTGATTTTTTTCTTAAATGTCTAGTTAGGGGAAAAAAATACTCCTTATGATTTGCATGTGTTCAGTAGAGCTTTCTGATTCAAAAGTTACAGCTGACATCATGTTTCTTATGGTAAAATTTATTTTTACTTACAAAAAGAACAAATCTTGCGTTAAAAGAACAATAAGCTCTATGCTTAGTTTGTTTACGGATCCACAAGTGTTGCAATAGAGTGCTGTCAATACGCTGGATGTTTTTCAGACAAGGAAGTACAGCTCTTGTCCTGTTCCACTCTAAAAATGTAGAAACACACACACAAAGCTGGTGGGGATTGTGAGTCAAGGCATATACCATTCAAATAAAATGATCAAGAAAACATTTACCTGTGCCTGGGCAAAATGAGGTGGAGGTCAAGAAGATTCATCATAAGCAGAACAGCAACAGTAGATCTTCCAAAGGGATTTAAGCATAGAGTGAATGAGAGCCTTACAGATGAGTGCAGGGAGGTCTTGTTATGCATGGAAGAAAGCACAAAGACAGTAAGCAAGAATAGTCACCAGAGGCCAGGTGAACTGAGAGAGCAGAAGTGCCAGCCATGACTCAATTAACAGATTTTTTTAAGATCGGTAAAAAAAATAAAAAGCCACAAAAAAGAAACAGCTACAACACAATGCAAGTACAACATACACATGGCTGAATTCAGGTTCTACATTTGGTTACCTACCACATGAATAAATATTGATGTGGGTCTGCATTTCTGTATAGTCCAGAAAGAGAACCCAGGAAAAAGATTTTTGTCAGTGGAAGCAACAATTTGAATGAGGCATGAGATGAGTCCCGTGTATGCCAAAATGTGCCCTTCTAGCCATCTGATGCTGGGCTCCACATTGAAAAGCCTCTTCCTGAGAATTCCAAGAGCAGAAAAACTCAAGAGCAGGGGCGCACAACTCAAACTTTATGGAGGGCCACTTACAAGGCACATTTTCGAATACAGGACTTTCACTGGTGGGAGACTTTACATTGCAAGTGGGAAAGCAGACTGCAAAGGCAGGCATGCCCACACACTAACTAATCCCCTTAGAATGAGGGCATGGTTTGCTGTGATGAAGAGTAATTTGATTAACTGTTGTGCTTTTCAAATCCTTTTTCTATTTTTGATGCTCATGAACCAGTAATGAATGAGTGATTTAAGAAATAATGATGACAGGGTTCTTGGATTGGCTTGGAGGGTGGCATGTGGGTCTCAGGCCATAGGTTGTGTACCCCTGTTGTGTGGTTATTGGGGAATCTGGTAAAAAGTTCTCAACCCTGAGCAAGAAGATAGGCAGTAGTAAATATGCCAGAATTTCTCCTTTCCTTGTGTGATACTTCCTCAAACGTTGATTCATGCTGGTTTTCATCTATACTATAAGCTGCACTAAGAAATGATGTCCATCACACCTTTGTTCAGCATACCTCTGAAAAAGGCCTCTATTAATGGCTACTTGCAATGCTGCTACAGCTGTAACTATACAGAAAACAATAGAAAGTTGTAGTTTAACTTAATGCTAAAGGTTTGAAATGGACCTAAACCATTTATATGTCAAGGTAGATTTGCACCTTATAGATCAACTAAAGTAGATGTGGGGGGGGGTGGAGACTGTACACACACACACACACATATCTGCTTTAGTTGGTCTATAAGATGCAAATCTACCTTGCCTTCTACTTGACTTCAGACAAACCTGGCTAACTACGTTTACGAAAACCATTTATCAGAGTTGGGTTGGGAATGTATATCTCAGTAGGCGCATCTACATGTTCATTGCTGCACCATAGTTACTGCACATTTAGATAAGCCTTCTTTAATGAAGTACTAGCTGAATGAGCAGTAACTACGTTTACTGTGCAGCAGTGCTAGCACACAGGTTTTTTGCAATGGTTACTGCGCAGTAGTCTAATAACACTGCAGTAGTTTATTAGCACAATTTTTGAGTGGCTCACTTCTGTACAGTGTTATTAGGCTACCCCACATTTAGCATCTTGTGTAAACATGCCCAGTGAAGAGCTATACAGCTACTGTCCTAAGTTGAACTAAAAACCAATGATTTATTCCTTTGATTCTTCTAATATGTTTTGCGGTAAGTTTGCAATTGATAGACCTAGAAGCAATTGAAGCCAGGATTGGGAGAAACAGGAGAGCAGCCAAAAGAAATGAGTTCTAGATTTGTCACTTTTCAATTTAGTGTTTGGGTCTTGGGATATTTACACCTAGGCTAATGAAATGGCATAATTATAAATGAAAGGGAAGCAATGTCAAGAAGTCAACATACCAATTAATGTTTTAAGCTCTAGGTAACAGTTCGTGCATAGGAGAGCTGCTCTTCCTCATTTAAGAACAAATACTGAGACAAGCAGGCATCAGGCCTCAAAAAAATATTACAATCCAGCAACATGCCAAATTTTGACAAGAAATTACTTCTCACTAAAGGCAGCCCTTTACTCTGAAATTTCAAAAGCACGGACTTGGAAAGGTGGCATCTATCCAAAACTAACAGGCAGAAAAAAGTGTAAAATGTAGCAACGTTGCAGAGATGAAAGTGAAAGTAACCATGTGTGAAGTGCCAAATGGAAATAGAAGATGCAGGATCCCTTCTCCTATGCATCATTTAGCAAAATAGCATATGGATGGGAATGCCTGCATCCTCTACCAAAGGGAGGAATATGAACCTTGAAGAATTGTAAGTGTAATACTTTCTCAGTGTGCTCTATATATTTAAGAGACTGTCTGTCTATCTGTCTAGCTACTGGAGTTAGCTAGCCAATGTTTATAACACCTTGAATGCTTAGCACACAAACTATACACAAGGGTTGTTATATTGCCTAACATTTAACCATCTATATCTTTTGCTCATGTGTAAAATGTTTACACATATTCACTGGTTAGACCAAATTGTCATGGCCATCTATCAACATAACGTGGTATCTTGTGAGCAACAACAGCCAGTAAACTCATTTCAAGACAGTATCTGTGAAGTGTAATTAATTCAGGGTGAAAAACGTTTTCCAGATTTTAAAGAGGACTGAAGCATGCAAATGAAATACTCAGCTTTGTGATGATTATGTCAGTCCTGATTGGCTCTCTTGCCTATTACGTAACGTTCCCTCCAACCAGTAATAACGAGCAGTTCAAAACTAAGGTGGAATCTGCATTGCTTAAGTATATAAAAAAGAGCATCTGTTTTTCCAGCTGCCAATCCCCTGCACTTTCCCTTGCACTCAACAACCCCCAAAGAAATGTGTTTAATCAGAGGGCTAGATTATGAACTCATTACTCATCTCTAGGTACATGTCAGTCACAGAATTAGTTCTCATTGAGGACAAAAGAACTATTTGTGTAACTGCTCACCAGTAAGAGTCATTCACAATCTGGCTACAAATTCATATTAAAAAAAACAGGTGAGAAACTTCTTTTTTCTGTTTCCTTTCCTAAGCAGAAGCATTCACAAACATGCAGGATGGTGAAAGAAAAAAAAACCACCTCTTTTTTCCCTGTCCAAAATCTCCTGCTTTATACCCAAACACATAATACATAATGAAGAAAAACTGAGTAACTGTTTGAACACATGTCCTTGATCCCAGGGTTACTGGTTCAAAATCAAACTAGTTAAAATGAAAAATGGTAATGCCGTAGACCCTTCAGTGGGCACCCGTGTAAATGCCTACACAAGGGGTAAGGCAATTGAAGCCATGCTCAACAAACCTGAGTCACGTTATACATGCCAGCAATCACATGCCAGTCAGCACAAGCACACACCTTGAGTTGGGCTATTTATGTGCCTATACTGAACACAAACATATATGCATGAAAATATATTAATTTGATTCCTGTTCTTTGTCAAGGTCTGTGAACCTGGCACCTGGTATAAGTGTTAGGTTTTCCTGTCATATAACATTCCTCTCTCCATGGCCCTTGTATCTGGCAATATCCTGAAAGCACCCTTGCAGATCTCTGCTGACATCTTGGGTGCATTCTTCTGGTGCTCTTTCTGGATATTACTTAAAGAAACTATTTGGTGTGCACAGCAGCTGGGCAGTGTTTCTTTGCTATTGTGTTACTATTGTTAATTGTCATGGTCACCTTCCCTAACAAGGCAGCGAGACCCACCAAAAAACAATCTAATTCTAAAGCAAACCCTTCCAGATTTTTTTTCCAGTGGAAAACAACAACTCTCTGTAAGGAGGCTGGGGGAAAAGAGCCAGCGCTCATCTGGTACCAAACAGTAATCTGAAAGTCCCAGTGACCTGCCTAGTGCTTCAGAAAAGGATGAAATATAGCAACTTCAAAAATAGCCTTTAAAAACTCTCCTGTTGGGTGTTTAAAAAGGACAATGGAAATCTACTGGGACTTCCCTCCAAAAAATCTGCAGAGAGTTTTAGCTTGAGTTTGAATTCTAGCTTCCCCTTCCACTCTTACATTTTAATATCACATATGGTTGTAAGACCAGGAGAATCATTCACAGATATATACTAGCTACTAAAATGGACTGCTATCATTAGGATGGGAAAAGTTGCCTGGGAAGCTCACACAGCTGCCGAAGTTTCACCATATGCAACCAGATCTTTTTCGTGGTGACACATGGCACATCAGCTGTATTTGTATTAACAGTACTATTGTTTATTTTGTTGCTGGGTGAGTGCCAAATGTCTGCTAAACATTGCACCTAAGTATTAGAGCATGGGCGAGCAATTATTTCGGGTGGAGGGCCTCTTACTGAGTTTTGGCAAGCCATCGAGGGCTGCATGACAAGCAACCAGGGACAGATAAATATTAATTTTCTAAATGTTTTAAGGGCCCCGTGGGTTGGATAGACTGGCTTGGTGGGCTGCATCCGGCCCCTGGGCTGCATTTTGCCCACCCCTGTATTAGAGGACAGGAACCTAAATATTTGCAAGTGGATAGCTGTTTCAGATGCTATTATTTTGAGTATCCACCTTGAGACAACTTTAAAGGAATTTCAGAAGTGTTAAGCACTCATCTTCTGCAAAGAAGTCCCTTTTCAGATGCCTCAGTTTGGGCACCTGGATTTCAAGGCCACCATCCCTGATCCAAAAAGTTTATGATTTTGCAACCGCCAAGCTGATAATAAAATTCTGTACTGATCAGATCCTAAATGTGCAGGATGCTAGCAAAGCTGTTCAGTTCAAAACTAGGGAACTGACTAACATTTTGCAGGTTCAAAACTCCCAGCTGTATTCTGGGGTAGTGTCTTGAAAGTTCTATCCATTTCATAGACACCAGGGCTGGAAGGGACCTCGGGAGATCATCGAGTTTGAAAGGACTTGACCCAAATTAGCATTCTGGTGCATTGAAAAAAACTGGCAGACAAGGTTCTTTGGGTAAATATGATATATTTTGTTAATGCAAATATGTGGTAAACAATTGGTGGGGCAAAGGGGGATGTTGGCCTGGTGAAAGAAGGCAGCTAGTAAACTGTAGAGAGGTTACCTGGGGCTCTCATTTGGCAGGTTCTGATAACCTCAGGTAAGCTCTCTACAGTTTACTAGCTGCATTCTTTCAACACCCCCCACCCCGCCCCTCCAACCCATCTATCGTCTGCCATGCACCTACATTTTCACAGACCTTCATTTTTGCTTATTGGCTTCTAATCTACTTAGGAGAGCACCCAAACCAACATAGACTCTGTCCAGTGTCTTGGAAAAAGATGTTTGTGCCAAAAAGCTTGCAAAGAACAATTTTTTCAACTATTTAGTTGGTCTAATAAAAGATATCACATTTACCCAAAGAGCCCCGTCTGCCTATGTTATTAAACCAAAACAACTACAACAGACAACCTTGAAAAAAGCTGGGTATTTTCAGTGATCGGCAATGAAAAGGTTAACAACACAGAGGTTAAAATGGTCTTGCTGAGCATTTAAAGCTAGTTAAGTTGAATGGGAGACTTTCATGCTTAGTGACGTATTTTATTCTGATTTTAGATTCAAGTTTTATGTTTACACTGTTAAAATAATCCATCAAGGGTCTAACGTGCTTTCTGGACCACAGGCTATGAAAATGATTTAGACCTGTCCAGACTACAGTCCTATTTTCAGTCCTACTTAAGGGAGCAGTCATAATCCAGTTGTAACCCATGACTGATGCTTGATTTTATCCATTAGTCATTTTTCCTGGGGTGAGAGGTTCCATAAGTTTGGGATGGACACCTGACAAAAAGAAACAAATTTGATTGCTTAATGTACTTCATGCCTTCATCAGTTCCAGGTTGGGATGCTCTTTCCTACTGTACCCTGGTTTTTGGATAGTGTCACATATGGGCTCCAGCACATGTAATGCTTTGTACATTCCTCTTGGTTTATTCCTCTGGTCCATGATGGATGTACTCTTCAGGGACACTGTGAGTATCAAAGCTCAGGATAAATTTGTCAAGAATTGGAGGCAGGTTGTTCTTGGAAGGGGGCCTAAAGCAAGGAACACTTTACCAGAAAAAATACTGTTAATGTTCATAGAAGGTAGAATTTGACTTTCAATGGGGCCTGTGTTCATAGGTCACTTAAAGGCCTTTAAAAAATCCTACCCATAATTCTTACATTAAACAAGTCAGCAATTCCATGCACCATAAAGAAAGAAATTCTGCATCCCATTCATGAAAGACATTTTGGTTCTCAGTTAAATGACAGAAGAGCCATATGAAGTTTTAGACGTTTTGCATGACCACACAGAAAGCTCAATTTTTTTATATGTGCAGTGTGTGTGTGAAGTGATGTGTTTCAATGAAAACAGCCCAAGGAACCATCACATACCCAGCAAGAAATAGGAAGACATATATATAATCTAACATCTCTTCCTCTGAATGCAATAATTAATGGTTATTGGCCCATATTCAGGCTAGTTTGTGGTATCCAAAAAGATGTACTGAGTGCTGAAGTGCTGTGTTGTGCTGTCAGAAATCTGTCAGTGAAAAACTTGGAAGTCCTGATCCCAATCCTTTCTAGTTCCCATTGTCAGGTAATGGAATTTCAGAAAAATACAGGTAACATTTTTCTGATTGATTTTTTAGCATGTTACCTCAAATTCATAGTATCCTAGGCCAAGTGGACTATAAAATGATCTATTCAAACAGTGAAAAACAGAGTCAAGAGAACAAGTATAGTAAGGTTCTTTATTGAGCTGTAATTTCAAATGAAAATGTACCCTGAGATACTAATCTGGAATCACCCACTCAGTTTCTAATGGCTAAATGTCTGAAAAGAGGATTGCCGGTGTCACATAGTGTACTTAACCAAACACTAACTGTAAAATAAGTTGACAGCATAAAGAAACACAAAGAAGGTTTTATGGCAGGACAGCAAAGTTGTTCCTGTCCTCAGAGATGAGGACTGCAACTGCTTCATAGCTCTGAGTGTCGAAGGCATTGAAAACAAGTCTTGAAGGTTTCACTAGGCTATGGCATCAACTAAAATACTTTGGCAATGATATAACATGACAAGGTAGTGATTATAAATGGTAGCAAGCTAAACCAGCTCCACTAAAAGATGTTCAAGCACCTCATCCCATTTAGACATGTGTAGCAGTCAAGTAATTAGAATACCTTTCAAATTTAGCAATTAATAGAATTACAGGGGAGAGGGAATATTGAGAAACGACATATAAATCAATGTTTTATGTGTATAATGGTGCCCTTTATTTGGTGGCAATATTGTTTCCTTTGCTGTGTGATTCAAATACAGTATTAGAAGGGAAGAACCAAATATGGCTGCCTTTGCACATAACTGTGGCTATAACAACTTTGGCAAGAAATGACTAAGAAGTGAACTGAGGTTTTGGAGGTAAGGTTTTAGAAGAAAATAGTACATGTTTTGGAAATGAGGTCAAGAGCAAACCAATGGGATTTGGCAATGACACACATGCGGGGAAGAAAGGAAAGAGAGGTGTCAAAAATGACTCAAATGTTTGAATCTGAACGACTGGGAGGATAATGAAAATTTCAAGTGGAAATTGGGGAAAGAGCAAGTTGTGGATTTAGGGAAAAAATATAAAGATTTAATTTGTAGCTGTCATGAGATTGAAAGGCTTTTTTGTAGTGCCTGTAATGTATTAAGTAGCTTCCAATCAGCAGATAGATTCATAGACAAAGGGCCACAAGATAGAGGTCAAATAGCTGAAGTACCTCACATTTGGTGATATCATGGAAATGAGGAGTCAGTGAAAAATATTGAGTAAGCGATCCAGGAGGCAGGAGATGAACACAAAGTCATAGAGCCCAAGGAAGGAAAGCAGGTAAGTGAAGGAGGTAGGATCAACAGGACCAAAGGTAGGAGTCAGGTCAGTGAAGAGGAAAATAATGGAATAGCAAGATAACTAAGCATATGTTTTCATTTGCTTATATGTTTTGCTTAATTAACTCCTTTTTAAAAAAAATATATCTCTTCCTTAATTAAGGCAGAGTTTTCTCATTTGTTAACTAAAAAAGTCACCCCCCCAAAATCTTGATATAGAAGGATAGGAACTGCTATGTCTCCTTACATTGATCAGGAAAGCCAGGTTAGACACTGAGCTGCATTGAAACCATTTGCTAAATGACATACATAAAAAGTGATTTTGCACCATGCCAGAAAAGATGGTTACAGTGTTTACACAAATGTTAAATACATTTTACATTATTGTGATGGTGTTAATAGATATTAAACTAGTGGAATGCAGATCCTGAACAGTTTTGGATGAAGAGGGTGTATATTCAATTATATTTTAAATAGTTTTGTTATAATAACCATAACAACAATAATAAAGAACAATTACCAGGAATGCTTAATTACAAAGAGCAAGTATTTTAAATGCAGCTGCACTCCTGATACTGATTTTAGTGCCATAGTGTGTTCATTCTTTTCCCTTTTTCTTTTCATTTCTTACAGAGCACTTTGGGAGATTGCAAGAGATCCTGAAGTTATTCAAGGGGTTAATACTTATTTTCTAAACACTTTGATTCTAAACCATAACTGATTATTTAAAATAATACAGTAGAATGTGCTTGCTACTGAGCCTATGAAGAAAATTAATTTGCTATATTTTAAAATGTATTCAAGCCTATAAACCAACCAGTCCTTGGGGATGAATGTTCTTCATTTCACATATCTTGCCAAACAGTGACATTCGATAAACAAGCTGACTTAGATGAAGTGCAAATGAGGGGGCTGTATGAGAGACCCAGGTAGCCTTTATCAGACAGGTAGGTCTACAACGAGTGTAAGCACAAATGTGGTTTTACAATATGTTGCTGGTATCATAATATCCTGTGATTAGTGTCGTAATCTCAGTCAACAACAATGAAAATAATCAATCTAGCCTTCTCTTTGCTGATGTGTTGACCAGTTGTGTTAAACTGCATAATACTCTTATGTGTCTACTATGGGCTGGTGGAGACTGCAAAGTCATTCTACCTTGTGGCGGTGGCCAGACACTTGGCACTTGCCACGCCTTGATCTTATTTGACTAGAAGATGGTTGTAATCAGCCGGAGGCTGCCCATTTTTCCACGCCCCAGTGACAGGGGGCACTACCTGCTGCTCTTTTTCCTCCCCTACACCGCAGCCCAAGCCTCGCAGATGGAGTTGACGTGGTTTAACCTGGGCTATGTTGTTTTCTGGCCCTCCTCTTTACTCCCAGGTCTCCACACTGCCCCCTCTCTTGCTCACTCTGGGCCTCACTGCCCCCCTTCTCTCACTCGCTCTGGGGCTCCTCGCTGCCCCCTTCTATCTCTTGCTCTGGGGCTCCTCGCTGCCCCCTTGCTTTGGGGCTTCTCGCTGACCCCCCCTAGCTCCGGGGCTCCCTGCTGCCCCCTCTCACTCCGGGGCTTCTCCCTGCTGCCCCCTCTCGCTCCGGGGCTTCTCCCTGCTGCCCCCTCTCGCTCCGGGGCTTCTGGGCTGGGGCCAATGTGCCCCTTAACAATGCTGCGCCCTCTCCGGCGCCAGGAGGCCCCACACTACCGTGAAGCTCCTATGAGGCCTCCTCCACCCCTAATAGCCTCGCCCGGTCCTCCGGTCAAAACAGTAAACATAAAACATAAAGCCCCTGGGCTACAACATAAAAACTAGACCATCTGGTCAAACAAAAATCTACTCCCTACTAGAGAGCAAGGGAGCAGGAGAAGAAGGACTCCACCAACCTCAGCAGTGACCAGGGGATGCTCTCATGGCCAGAGTCTGCCCCTCTGTCTGTCTGAGCTGAGTCCTTACTCCCACAGCTGCTGGAGAGGGACTGCCTTCCTGGCCTCCTACCTGGGCTTAAGAAGGGATAAGCCCTGCCCCTTCCTGGTCAGCTGGTTTTACCAGTTGTCCTGGCAACCAGCACCTGGTGACTGGCAGCTGAGCTTCCCCCTTTTTGCCACTAGGGGTCTCCCTAGAGCAGTCTCTGCTCTCAGACGCAGGGCACCTGAGTGCACTGCGACACATGGATATATGCTATTAAAAAGAGCACTGACGTATTTATTTTAATATTATTTTAATATGAAGAAATATAAAATATGATAATGCTGTGAACGAAGATATGAACTATATGAACATGTAGTAAGCTCTTACATGATGGCTTTGTTTCAGCTTGAAGTCAATGGGCTTTGCAGGTACTCAGCTCTATGGTTTGGACCCTTTGTACTCATCAATGGAGATAAGACATGACTGCACTAAGTCTAAACCACTGATTCCTTCTGGGTATCCTCTAAATACCAAGCCTAATGCCTCACCAGGTACAGTATGATGCAGAACTGATGGAAGCTGTCAATATTCTGATGTTATTCACTGAGCACTTTTAGAAAGGTATTACATCTAAGAAAGAAATCAGTGCCCATCAATCCACATTGTCAGATGTTAAATACCACTTCTAGGAACAGACTGAGGCTCCTGTTCAGGAATTACACGTAACAAAAGAATGGCATCCATTGGGTAAAAGGTTGCCAAAATAATCATCCCTGTATCATCTTCAGTATCTGCAAGTTCCAGCCAAGAAATCTGGGATGTCATATTGTACTGCAGAACTCAGTGTTTACTATTTTAAATTATTTAAAGTTCCAGCCTAATTGGAAAGATTAAATTGAAATAATTGTTTCTGCATGCTCACAAAGCCTGATCGTCTCTACCTAAATATAAATTAGCTTCACCCAAGAGGAAAACACTGGTTTTGGTAATGCTAGCACCAAGATCTGTGCCAAACTAGAACATTTGCCCAATTCCCCATCAACAGCCATCTGTAACCTTGACTAGTCTCCACTTCATCCCTAAGTCCAATTCACACCTGTTCCAACTGAGTTCAGTAGGAGTTGCTCATATCCTGCCAGGGTGGGCAGAGAAGGAGGAGCCTTAATTCTGCCACTCATTGTCTTTCTCTTCCTCCCCTTATAGTAAATCTTCAATGTTTCTTTTCCTCAGCTACCTCTTCCCCAATAACTGATCCACCTGCATCCTCAAACGCTCCTTTAAAACTTTTATTTTTGTGTTAGTCTATGACTGGCACTGAAAGCCATTCTCCTTCTCTTATTCCTGCAACCTGGCATTCAGTTCTAAGAAAAATACATCTACAAACATACTTCATCTTACTGTTTCAATTCTTTTCATACTCTCTTCTGCCTTGTACATTTTTCTCTCATTCTGCATCTATGAAAGTCACTGTTGTGGAGGAATAAAACCAAAGAGCCTGCCTACACATCCCTCCCCTCAAAACCCAGCCTAACTACCTTGATATTTGGAAAATGATTGGCAATTCTCTGCTTTCCCCTCTCAGCATGTTATCCTGACTGACATGTACTTGTGGTAAGCATGAACCACACTTTTTCTTCAGCGGCAGAATCTAGGGAATGGGCTAGAGGCTAGAAGGCAGGCAACTTCACAGCTTGGCTCTTTGCACAAGCTCTTTCCTTTCCAACAGCACTCTGATTTTTTTTTGCAATACTTATACCCCAAAATGTATTGGATTCCTCTGAAAACTTCACAGCCCTTTGGGAAAAAGCGGGGCTTTTTCTGTTCAGTAGCATAGCAAGGGGTGAGCAAACAGGGAACCAACCCCAGGCAACCAGTTAGGAAGGAGGTGCAGCTCAGCTGCCGTGGCAGCTGCTGCTGGCTTGGCCCCTACCATTGCCACCAATGCATAGACCCTGGTAGTTATGCCTCTACCTCTGCTTTTGCAAGCAGTCACTGCTTTCCCAGCAGAGGTACAAGGGGAGCCCAAAAAGGGCATGAGACAGCTGTCACAAGAGGCACACCCACAAGAACGTACTTGTGTGCTTTGCAGCACCAGCACCTCAAAGGCTTTTGAGGTGCCACAAAACGCACCCCAGATAAATGATCTGGTTCTTCATGCTGCATATTTATAATGCAGAGCCAAATTTAGACACTGGAAAATCCTGGTATCAAATACGCATGGAGAAAAAAAACAGTGTGGTACACGTGGCAGCAGTGTGCACCATCTGAAACTGGAGCCTAGCTGGCCAGAGCCATTGTCTAGCTACCAGCCAGACTCCATGTGCCTGGCTTGTCACTGCTGCAGCCACAGGAGGCTCCCAGGACCACAGGTAAGGCTGTTAGGGCCAGCCCAGGTGCTGGTCCCAGCCTCCCCCACCCCACCCAGGGCAACTTGCCTTGCACCAGAGCATGTGTGCAGGGGCATTCCCTGGGGCAACTAGCAGTGGCTCAAATAGGTGCCACTGCTATTTGTCCCCAGGGAAACACATGTATGTGGTCATCTGGATGCACACAAAAGGCACATCCAGATGAGCGCACACATGCCTCTTGCAGCATATCAAAGCCCTTTGAGATGCTGCAAGAGGTACATGCAGGAATGAAGAAATGTTCCCTGTGTCCCCTGTTGCAAATTTGCAACGCGGGGCAAAATCAGACCCCTGCATATCCAGGGGTGAAAAAAAAACGCAGAGGAAAAAAGTGGGGCAGGCCACAGTCCCAGACCATGCCCTGAGGCAGCTGAAGGCTGGGTCCTCCACAGAGACACTCTGGTAGCCAGCCAAAGCATCTCTATGGTTGGCCCTCACCCCAGTGCTGAAGCACGCTGCTTGCTCGTGCAGGGCAAGCAGTGTGCCCGCCACAGTGAACTAGACCAAGGCTCCTGCCAGTAAGTAGGGGGTGGGGAAGGCTGGAGGAGTGGGGAGGGGACCATGGGGGGATCCCCTTTGGCCCTGCCATCTCCTCCAGCCCCCCAATGGCTTCCCCAACCAGTCCTACCCCCCACCTGCCCCCGAGTCCCCTTGACCTCTGCCCTACCTGGCCCCATCCCCCACCTGCCCGCAAGCCCCCCAATCACTACCCCACTCAGCCCCAACATCCAGGCAATTAAAAAATAAATCAATAAAAAGCTCACACTCAACGGCAGTAACAGGAGACATTGGGGTCGCTGAGACCTTGTGGCAGAGCACCCCAGCAGCACGGGGCCTGGGTGACAGCTGAAGCTGCATGATGCCCTGCTAACCAGAGCCCACATAGCACTTGCTACTGCTGGTGAGTATGAGGCTTTTTTTTTAAGTGCTGGGAGTCTGGGGCTGGGTGGGGCAGCCACTGAGGGGCTGGGGGTGCAAGTGCGGGGTGGGGCTGGATGAGCCAGCCATTGTGGGAGCTGCAGGAGCCAGTGGGGGATGGGGCAAGGTGGGGCAGCAATCCAGGGGCCTGGGGGAGCAAGTGGAGGTGGGGCATGTGGGCCCTGCAGGGGAGGTAGCCCCTGTCGGGGTGCCATTGGCCCCTGTTGGGGGGGCTGTGTCCTCTGTGGGAGGCTGTGGCCCCTGTGGGGGGCAGTCTGTGTGCTGTGGAGGAGGGATATATATATATTATATATAGTGGTCTTTTGTTTTAATTGTGGAGGAACATGGATTTCGGGGTATTTTACAGAGTGACTTTGGGATTTTTTTATCAGGGATTTTTCAATTTTCATATAGGGAACACCAGAATTCCTGCTAGGGAGGCCAGTGATAGGACCCAGGCAGAGGAGCCTGCTTAGAGCTGGTACCTTGAACCCAGCTGGAGGTGGCTGACCTCCTGGCCAATTGGGGCCAGGAGGACATGCTTTGACAGTTCAAAGCAGGCTACCACACTGCGAACATCTTCTGGGGGATAGCTGCCCAGATGTCCAAGCAGGGAGCACACATGGCAATGGTGCCGTATAAAGGCCAAATCTGCAGCCACAGTTCACTGGCAGCTGGCCCAGAGGGGAAGATGCCTCTACTGGCTGTGCAGTCCCCAGCTGGGTCTGGCAGATGGGTAGCAGGTCACAGCCAGGCAGCAGCCCCCACTTCCAGACTGCTGCAGTGGGTAAAGGATGCAGGGAACTCCCAGGGCTGCTGCAGCAGTCCAGCTGGCACAAGGGGTAGTGTCCCCAGGTACCAATTGGATGGGCCCCAGAAGCTCTTGAGAGAGAGTAGCCCTGAGCTACTTGCCAGGGCAGCTTTTTGTACTGATGGGGCCAGGACAGGTGCTGGCCCTGGGCTCTAGCTCCCCTTGGCTACAGAGCTGGGAGGAGCCAGGCAGGGTTATTTTGCCCCAAGTGGCACAATTTGCCCCACACCAAAGCATATGTCCAAGCACGTGTGCTGAGGCAAAACGCCCTGGCTCAAATTTGCACCGCTTCTATTTGAGCTGCTGTAAGCACACATGCTTGCATGTGTGGACATGCCCAAGAGGGCGACACTATGAAGCTAAATGCCTTCTTGCCACCAAGCTTCTGTTTTCTCCTCAGCATAAGAACAAGTCTAAGCCTCGCCTTCTACTGGGGTGATGTCCAGGTCTTGCAGAAAGGATGTAGAAGATGTAATTTTAAGAGGTTTAGAGTATCCAAGATCTCAGACTTCAGACAAACTTCTAAAAGTCTGATGCTTACCTGGGGCAAAGGTCTAACCCCTTCTGAGTTCTGTTGTCTATTGATGCCTACACTGTCAGATGGATTGCAGATTGTCTGAAGGGTCGTACTCAGAGGGTGGTGGTGGACGGATCATATTCAACCTGGGGAGAAGTGGGCAGCGGAGTCCCCCAGGGCTTGGTCCTTGGGCCTGTGCTGTTCAATCTTTTCACGATGGGGTGAAAAGCAACCTGTTTAAATTCACTAATGATACCAAAATTTGGGGTTAGGTGAGCATGCTAGTAGGGAGGGAAAGACTGAAGCAAGACCTGGATAGGGTGGGCTAACAAAAACAGGATGTGTTTCAATACTGACAAGTGCAGGGTGCTGCACTTGGGCAGTAGTAAACAGCAGCACACTTATAAGATGGGAAACTCCCTTCTTGAGAGCATGGAGGCAGAAAGGGATCTTGGAGTCATTATTGACTCCAAGATGAACATAGGCCAACAATGTGAGGTCCTGGTTGGCAGGGCTAGCCGGACCTTGTAGTGCATCCACAGGTGCATCTCAAGTAGGTCCAAGGAGGTCAGGCCACAGCTGGAGTACTGTGTCCAGTTCTGTGTGCCCCACTTCAGGAGGGATGTGGACAACATTGAGAGGGTCCAGAGGAGGGCCACCTGCATGATCAGGGGGCAGCAGGGCAGACCCTACAATGATAGACTGCAGGACCTGAACCTGTTCAGCCTTCACAGCTGAGAGGGGACCTGGTGACAGTATATAAACTCACTAGTGGGGACCAGAAGGGTTTGGGAGAGACCTTGTTTCCCCTAGCACCCCTGGCATAACAAGGAATAACGACCACAAGTTGTTAGACAGTAGGTTTAGATTAGACATCCGTAAGAACTACTTCACAGTTAGGGTGGTTAGGATCTGGAACCAACTTCCAAGGGAAGTGGTGCTGGCTCCTACCCTGGGGGTCTTTAAGAGGAGGCTTGATGCCTACCTGGCTAGAGTCATTTGAGCCCAGTTTTTCTCCTGCCCAGGCAGGGGGTCGGACTTGAAGATCTACAAGGTCCCTTCCAACCCGACTTCTATGATCCTATGTAGTTGTGCCCATCCCTGCATGTCTCCTCTCTCACTTACCTTACCCTGTAAAGAGTTTTGCAGCATTTTATTAAAAAAAATAAGCTTTATTCTGTTGCAGCATTAGAAGGAATCCAAGAGTGTCTTCTCATTGCTCAGCCAGGCAGCTTTTCAACAAAACAGAAAAAAACATCCTTTTTTCCCTTTCAAGAAGCAGCATGAGTGTTTGAAAGTTTTGTGGTTTGGTTTGGAGTTCACTCATCCCTACAGAGAACTTGTTCTGCCAATCTCTACATACATGTCAGCCTAAATAGCAACAGATGTACTGTACCTTGGATGTATAAAATTTTCATAAAATATAACAAACACTGTTTTTCCACTTGGGATGAGTCATTAACCATGCGCTTGTGATGCTTTTCTTTTCATATGAAAATCCAAGCAAGTTCTGCATTTTGGGCTTGACTGAACCCAGACCTGTGATGATTCTCAAGAGGAAAATGTCTGAAGGAGCTTTTCCCCTAAGCCCACAGCACACAGATTGGGCACAGCTTACTCCCCAGTGACAGACTGGGCACAACCCTGATTTGATACTTGCATTCAGGAAATGCCTGGACTCAACTAATTTGACATCTGTAGCAGCACTGCAACCTCCAAAGTGAGCAGTCACAGTATAGTCACGGGGAAGGTCATGTCCTTTCTTCCACATCCCAACCTAAGCTGTGCCTTTTCCTACAATGTCTTAACAGTCATAGTGCATATGGGCCTCTGTGTTCATGAAGGCTTATATGGTTGTGCCTCAGCTATCGTGCTGCTTGGAATTCCCAGTGTTGTCCGGAGTTTATCTCCATGCAGCCACTGATATGGACAGGGGCTCCACAACCTCAGTCTATCTGGCATTTTACCTTTCTATGCATAGTAACTCATTATAAAACAAGGTTCACCTTTTATAGTGTCTGCTGATAGACCTAGTTGAGTTCCCATTGTACTCAAGGGCCGTCTTTCCAATGCCGTCATTGGAAGTTGATTCAGGTCCTTGTTACAAGCAATATATATATATATATATTAAACAGATTGCTAGGGACGTGGTTGTCATGGGGGACGTAAACTACTCTGACATCTGCTGGGAGGAACAGTCAGCCAAATCCAACCATTCATGTAGGTTCTTAACTTGCATACAGGACCTTCACCTAACGCATGAGGTATATGGTCCCTCTAGGGGAAATGCCTTACTGGACTTGGTGTTGGCTACAGGGGATGACCTGGTGGGACAGGTACAGATTCGTGGTCACCTTAGGGACAGTGACCACCAAACAATCGAGTTCACCATATGGCATAGAGTGGGTAAGATAAGTAGTAGGGTAGAAGTGCTTGACTTTAGGAAGGCTACCTTCAGTGGGCTCTGGAGCTTAGTCAATGATGCACTGCAGGATAGGAGCATTGGCAAGATGGGAGTCCAGGAAGGATGGTCATTCCTAAAGGAAGCAATCCTTCGGGCACAAGAGGGAGATGATCCCAGTGTGAGGGAAAGGCAGGAAAGGGGCCAGAAAACTTCCTTGGGTTAAACAGAGAAATCCAGGGGAGCCTAAGGGCAAAAAAGGAGGCACATAGGCAGTGGAAGCATGGGAAGTTACCAAGGAGGAGTATACATATTTGACCTGCACTTGCAGGGAGGCAGTCAAAAAGGCCAAAGCAACTACAGAGCTGAGGCTGGCAACACAAATTAAAGACAACAAAAGTCTTTTTTTTTTAGGTATTTAGGGAGTAAAAGGAAGATGCAGGGCAGCATAGTATCCCTACTAAACAAAAAAGAAAAATTAGTGACAGACAGGGGGGACAAGGCTGCACCCAGAGAGTGTTAGTAGATGAGCTGGTATCGACATAGAAGGAGGTGGGTAGTGGGGTCCCGCAGAGCTCAGTCCTTGGACCTGTACTTTTCAATGTCTTCATCAGTGACCTGGACGTGGGCATGAAGTGTACTCTGTCCAAGTTTGCAAATGCTACTAAATTGTGGGGTGAAGTGTATGCTCCAGAGGGTAGGGAATGATTGCAGGCAGACCTGGACAGGTTGGAAAGTGGGCAGTACAAACCAGGAGAGGGTTTACAGGCCCTACAAGGAGAG
This sequence comes from Crocodylus siamensis, assembly GCF_052110815.1. Classification (NCBI taxonomy): domain Eukaryota; kingdom Metazoa; phylum Chordata; order Crocodylia; family Crocodylidae; genus Crocodylus; species Crocodylus siamensis. The sequence goes on along the minus strand of NC_143397.1, from coordinate 176,345,115 downwards.
ACTAGGGCATCTGGACCTCTTCAGCCTCCGCAACAGAAGGTTGAGAAGCGACCTTGTGGCTTCCTATATATTCATCATGGGGGGTACAGAAGGGAATTGGTGAGGCTGTACTCACCAAGGCACCCCTGGGGGGTCACAAGAAATAATGGCCATAAGCTAGCAGAGAGTAGATTTAGACTGGACATTAGGAGGAACTTCTTCACAGTTAGAGTGGCCAAGGGAGGTGGTGCTCTCCCCTACTCTGGGGGTCTTCAAGAGGAGTTGGATGGGCATTTGGCTGGGGTCGTCTGAACCCACCACTCTTTCCTGCCTATGCAGAGGGTAGGACTCGATGATCTATTGAGGTCCCTTTTGACCCTAACATCTATGAATCTATGAATCTATACGATGCAGTACAACAAGGACAAATGCAGAGTGCTACCTAGGGCATAAAAATATCCAGCCCACCTACTGGCTAGGAAATGACCCTCTCAGCAGCACAGAAGCGGAAAGGGATCTCAGAGTCATAGTGGAGTTCAAAATGAACATGAGTCATCACTGTGATGAAATCATCAGGAAAGCTAACTGCACTTTATCATGCATCAGCAGATGCATGACAAATAGATCCAAGGAGGTGACACTTCGCCTCTATACGGCATTGGTCAGCCTGCAGTTGCAGTACTGCATCCAGGTTTGGGTGCCATACTTTAAGAAGGATGTGGATAGCCTCAAAAAGGTTGAGAGGACGGCCACTCATATGGTTAAGGGTTTACAGGACAAGCCCTGTGAGGAGAGACTAAGGGACCTGGACCTCTTCAGCCTCCCTAAGAGAAGGCTGAAAGGTGATCTTGTAGCCACCTACAAATTCATTAGGGGACGCAGCAAGCAATTGGAGATTCTCTGTTCACCAGGGCGCATCTTGGGGTAACAAGGAACAATGGTCACAAACTAACAGAGAGCAGATTTAGGCTAGACATCAGGAAAAACTTCTTCACGGTGAGGGTGGCCAAAGTTTGGAATGGGCTTCCAAGGGAGGTTGTGCTCTCCCCTGCCTTGGGGGTCTTTAAGAGAAGGCTGGGTCATCTGATCCCAGCACTCTTTCTTGGCCAGGCAGGGGGTCGGACTCGATAATCTGTTGAGGTCCTTCTGACCCTAGCATCTATGAATCTATATCCTGCCAGACTTTTATTAGTATTTTGTTTATTTACAGAACTTTTCTTCTAAATGGGCCATATGGCTATATAAATAGGAGCACTCCCAGGGTTAGAATATTTTTTAAAATGTTTTGTGTACTAAATAGTTTTCTGCAGTGGTTTGCAATAGTTGGTTTTTGGGGATTATACTTTTGCACATCTGTAATACAGAGGCTGTATTGCAAGCTGTAAATTTAAAGTGGAAAATTAGGGTGTTGTCATGTACTCAGCTGTCAGGTGATTGCCCTGTTGTTCCTATGTAAAAGCAGGATGTGGGAGATGCTCTGATCCAGTTTATTTTAATGAGCATTTAAAATCTTATCGCTCTTTTGTTGAATAGCTTTTTTCAGTGAGACCCAGCTCTTACTGAAATCAGTGCAAAGGTTCCTACAGACTCCCATGGCAGTAACTATTACCTGAATTACACCTGCCTATCAGTTCCTATCTACTTCAAGTCATGTGTGAACACATACCTGGTAAAGAGTCAGCATGGCTTATGTAAGGAACTTATCAAGTGCCTTTGCTGGTTTTCATTAATGGCTCTGACCAAGGTGTATATTCTCATCCTATCTCCCAGAGGAACAAAGACCTTCACCTGAATCAGGGAAAAGATGTGGCCAGTTTAACGTCCCTCAAGTACATGAACAATTCATATCTTTGCCCGGGTCTGCCAGATAAGATGCCCTAATGAGTGGGGAAAAAAGAGTGAGGGGAAAATCAGAAGAGGCAAGGAAATGCTCTGCAAAGAATAGTGATGCCTCCTTAGTATAATGCCATTAATAGTGACGCCTCCTTGGTAACTCCACTAAAAAAGACTAGGATATGTGATATTATCAAAGAATTAACAGAATCAGTTATATAATTCTAGCACTCTTTGCAGATGAATTTCCTTATCAAATAGGGATGTGTATGAAGAGACCTGAGTGAAAAGACTAAAATGGGGAGGTATCAGAAAGGGGCTGGAGATCCAGTTAAAGTGGCCAGCTGGGGATTTCTATAGTGTGAGGAAGCCCCTCATTGGCATGAGACTGGCATGGCTGACTCTGTTCCAATCTGTTTCCCAACCCTGGCTGGGGAGGTGTGATCACAACAATGTTGTGCACTAGTGATCCCAGCTGATGTAACAACTCCTTGTCTGTCATTTTGCTCCACACACACACACACACACACACACACACACACACACACACACACTCACTCTAGGGCAACTACAGCATTGAAATTCAACCGTTTTTGCCTAATTTTATTTCTGTTTTCATTGTTTTGTATATTTCTGAACACTGCAGTAAAGGCTGTTCTTTATTATTAATTACTTGTAATTTATTTTATTTATTACAGACACTTAGAGAGCACACATCATTGAGCGTTCACCAGAGTTCATTTTACAGGGCTTATGTTGAGTCATTACCATTCTAACTAAGAGAAACAAACTGTCATGCTCCCCTGCTGCCTGCAGCTTTTAATCTGACCAGACAGCTCAGAACCCAGGATTTCACAGTTTAAACAGATGGAAAGACCTGAGCAAAGAGGTGCATCTTGCAGCTCCTTCTAAATGTGGTCAAGTTCATATTTAAGCATAAATCTGTCAGGAGCAGATTCCAGAGGTGTGAACTTAAATGCCCCGTGAGCATAAGGTTCCAACTTCCCAGCTAAGAATAGTTTGTATAGCAAATTGGAGGTACTAAGGCTGTTCCTAAAGTTCTTAGCCTTTGTATATAATGAGCTAGTCATGAAATTTCACTTCCCTATCAGTTGGTATCTAGTATAGAAGGCAGAGAACAGGTTTTATGTTGGGGCAGTTTCTTAGAGTCAAGAAATCAATCCAAGGATCCAGCATTATGGTCTGCAGAATTTTTTTTAAAGTAGTATCTGGAAGATTCTACCACAATTTCACTAAGGAGCCCCTTATGGAGTTGGGGGAGGGGGGGCGGGTTGCAGTAGCTGGATTTTTGACTACAACTTCTGGAAAAAGTTTTTGTTGCATCAACTCCAGTGGGAAAAGACCATGTTTTCTCAGATACCACATGCCCACAAATAATACATGTGTCTTGTTTGGGGGAAGACAGAAGGGACAAAAAAAGACTTTTTCCAGAGTTTTTCCTGCATAAAGCAGGGACAGAACCTAATCTTCAACTTGCTCACCCTCTTCCCTTTCCTGCTTAACCAAAAAGCTGAAACCCTAGCTGCTTCTGCAGACTAGTCTCTATGGGTAGGCTGGTAAGTTTGAAAAGAGCTAAAAACAGTCTGCAAGGTTGTGAAAGAGAAAAAGAGAGACCTTCTTTTAGTTAAACTGTAAGAAGACTATAAACTTTATTAGTGGAATATCAAGAGCATTAAACAGAGAGAAAATTATTAAGAACCATGGAATGAAGAACAATGAACCCTTGTTAAGGCAATTGACTAGCAGGGGCGTGTGAAACGGGGCCTATTTGATTCGACCCGGATTGGGGACAGTGATTCATTTCATTGATTTGGATCACTGTCCCTGATTCAATTCGTCTGAATCTGAAGACTCGATGCTGATTCAGAGAAGCAGCAATTCGGCCATAGACACAGCTTTAAATGTTTTTTTGACGTACCTTGAGGGACTAGCATGGCCCATGAATGCTGCAATGTAGGGGCAAATGGAGCATTCCACAGGCGCATAGGGGGCCCCCCATGTGCTCGATGGAAGTATTTCCAATCCACTTCTGAATCTACCGAGGCCCCCCCATGCCCTCCTGGCTCAGCGATCAGCTCCAGGGGGACCCTGGGTGCCCCCCCAGGCCCAGGAGGCACCAGTCACTGAGCTGGGGGGGTGTGGGGTGGCCCCCCAGCATGCTCTCCGATTGACCCGGAAATGGACCAGAATTGTTTCTGGTCCACTTCTGGGTCTGCTGCCCAGTGCACTGGGGAACCCTGCACGCTTCTGTGGGACACTCCATGTGCCCCAGCATGGCAGCATTCATGAGCTGCTACCTAGAGGTACGTAGAAAAAACTTTTAAAGCTGTGTCTATGTCTGAATCTCCAAATCTTTCTGAATCTCTCTGAATCGATTCATAGTTTCATAGTTTCTAGGGTCGGAAGGGACCTGAGTAGATCATCTAGTCCGACCCCCTGCCATGGCAGGAAAGAGCACTGGGGTCAAACAACCCCAGCAAGGTGTACATCTAGCCTCCTCTTAAAGACCCCCAGGGTAGGAGCCGGCACCACTTCTCTTGCAAGTTGGTTCCACATCCTAGCTGCCCTGACCGTGAAGTAGCGCCTCCTGATATCCAGCCTAAATCTACCCTCTGCCAGCTTGTGACCGTTATTCCTGGTCACTCCTGGCAGTGCTCAGGGGAAACAGGGACTTCCCCAGTGCCTGCTGGTCCCCTCTGACTAGTTTGTAACAGGCCACTAAATCCCCCCTCAGCCTTCTCTTCTGGAGGCTGAACAGGTTCAGGTCCCGTAGCCTCTCCTCATAGGGCCTGCCCTGCTGCCTCCCGATCATGCGAGTGGCCCTCCTCTGGACCCTCTCCATGTTGTCCACATCCCTCTTGAAGTGCGGCACCCAGAACTGGATGCAGTACTCCAGCTGCGGCCTGACCATTGCTGCATAGAGGGGGAGGATCACCTCCTTGGACCTGCTTAAGATGCATCTGTGGATGCATGACAAGGTACGGTTGGCCTTCCTGACTGCCTCCCCACACTGCCAGCCCATGTTCATCTTGGAGTCAATGATGACTCCAAGATCCTTTTCTGCCTCTGTACTGACAAGAAAGGAGTTCCCCAACCTGTAGGTACGGGGCCGGTTGTTCCTCCCCAGGTGCATCACTTTGCACTTGTCGATGTTGAATCCCATCCTATTCTCATCCACCCGCCCTTGTAACCTGTCTAGGTCTGATTGCAGCCTATTGCTCCCTTCTAGTCTGCCGACATTCCTCCACATCTTAGTGTAATCAGCAAATTTGAACAGCATGCTTTTTACCCCCTCATCCAAGTCACTGATGAAGATGTTGAACAGTGAGGGCCTGAGGACCAAACCCTGTGGAACGCCACTGCCCACATCCCTCCAGGTCAACAATGACCCATCCACCACCACTCTCTGGGTGCGGCCCTCCAGCCAGTTGGCGACCCGATTGACTGTGTGGGTGTTGACACCACAGTCCCCCAGTTTCTTAATGAGAATGGGGTGAGAGACAGTGTCGAAGGCCTTCCAAAAGTCCAGGAAGACTATGTCCACTGCTACCCCTTCATCTAAGGATTTGGTGATCTGATCATAGAAGGCCACCAGGTTGGTCTGACAGGACCTGCCACTAATGAACCCATGTTGGTTGCCCCTAAGCATGATCTCCCCTGCTGGCCCCTCGTGGATATGCACCAGAATAATTTTCTCAAAAAGCTTGCCCAGGATTGAGGTAAGACTAACTGGCCTATAGTTTCCTGGGTCCTCCTTCCTCCCCTTTTTGAAGATGGGAACCACGGTGGCCCTCTTCCAGTCCTCTGGCACCACACCAGAGCACCATGAGTGCTCGTAAAGCCGTGCCAAGGGTCCTGCAATTACCTCAGCCAACTTCCTTAGTACTCTAGGGTGAAGATCATCCAGACCAGCTGACTTGAATACATCCAGTCCCTCCAGAAGTTCCCTAACTAGTTCCTCACTAACCCTTGCCCTAGGTGCACCTCCCCTGGGGCCTGAGGGGGGCCCAGCGGGGGGATGACTGTTCCAGTCTGCACCCACCGGGCCTCGATCATCTGGTCCCTCGCTGCTCGGCTCTGGATCTTGATGATGGTCTTTCGCTCCATCCCAAAGGTAATAGGGCCATGAGCTCTCACCTCCGGCAGTCTTATCCCCTCCTAATCCCACCTGCCACGACTTTGATGATTCTATCAGTGGTGGAGGCGTCCAACTGTCCGGGTTTGGTTATCTCAGGCCGAGGGGTGATGATCTTCACGAGGCTCCAACCTCCCCTGTACCTTGGCCTCTACCCAGCCTCGACGGTGTGCTGATGTTGTCTTCCGTGGCCAGCCCTCCCTATGCAAGAATGTATTCTTGGGTCTCGCTTGAGCCTGAGTTGTATGGCCGAGTCAAACTAGGCCCTCTAAATCCTTGGCCTGTCGTAGCCCTCCGCCTTACTTTACTCTGGCGTCCTGGGCAATAAAAAGGAAAATTAACAAGAAAATGGAAAAGATGCTAGCAACAAACTGCTTGCTACCTCTCAGTAATCCATAGATTACTATTCTGTGGCATCTAAGTTACAGCATGTCCCCACCACCGACTGCCCCTTCGTGCTACCTATTCCCTACCCTTAGTGTACCCTATGTGTATCTAACCATTGACGTCCCTTCCGCCTTGGAGAAGAAATCTTCCTCCGACAGGCTCTCCCGGGTCTTCCGTCCAGGACGAGTTGGTCTTAGCTAGCCCCTCGACCGTTCACCTTTCTCCTGTGCGATCCACTGGGACTAGTCTCTGTCGCTGAGGACCCTCCTGGATGCTCTCCTCGTGGCTTCAAAATGATATACAGCCTGGATACCTCAGTCCTTCTAAACCCAGTAGCAGCGTCTGTATACTGGTGCTTGTCTGGGCATTCTCCTGCCCTATGGGCAGCATTCTCCAGCTCCCCCTCCTCCTCAGTGGGTCTGGGAGCTACCTTCTCTTCACTCTTCCTCCACCTCTCCTCCCCTTCTATCTTGCTGTCTCCCCTTTTTATCCTTCCATGCCGGCTCTCCTCCCCCTTCTCTCCAGCTGCTGTCACTTTAAAAAAAACCGCGGCTAACGAGCCGCACGGGTCCTGCCGCCGCTTCCCATCCCACCGCAGTTCCTGCAGCAGGTAGGGCGTTTTTGTTTGTTTTTCTTTCTCTTATGTTTTCCCTGGGGTGTGTTGTCCCCCAGAGCCCCTCCTTGACCCTTTGGGATCTGGGTCCTTCCCTTGCCCCGGGACACGGTCCCTGCTTAGGAAAATGGAGGCAAAGATATTGTTAAATATGTTGGTTTTGTCGTCTGGTGTGACGACCACATTTCCTAACGTGTCCTGCAGGGGCCCCACATTACCCGGAACCTTCTTTTTATCTCCTATGTATTTAAAAAAGGACTTCTTATTGTCCTTAATCTGGGAAGCTAGTCCCAGTTCCATCTCTGCCTTGGCCTTCCTGACTGCGCCCCTACATCCCCAAGCAACTGCAGTATAGTCATCCCTGGTGATGGCCCCTCCTTTCCATTGTGTGTATGCCTCCCTTTTTGCTAGGAGACATTCCCAGATGCTTTTGGTGAGCCATAGGGGCTTGTGTGTGCCCTCCTGCTCCCTTTGATCCGTGTTGGGATTATCTATCTCCCTTTGGGCTTGGAGGATCATCTCCTTAAGGAGCAACCACTCTCCTTGGACACCTGGCTCCCCTCCCTCCACTCTGGGACCTCAGCGCTTCCCCAACTATTCTCCTTAGCTCATTGAAGTCCACCCTCCTGAAATCTAGGGCTGCTGCCTTGCTGCAGGCCTTTGCCACCTTGCACTGGATGGTGAATTCCAGCAGGCGATGATCACTGTTGCCCAGGTGGTCAAGCACCCACAGCCCCCTCACCAGGTCATCTCCCGTGGCCAGCACCAGGTCCAACAAGGCATCTCCCCTGGTGGGGCTGTACACCTCCTGGGTTAGATGGAGGTCCTGCATTCTGGCTAAGAACCTATGTGAGCGGTCAGATCTGGCTGACTGCTCTTCCCAGCAGATGTCCAGGAAGTTCAGGTCCCCCATGACTACCATATCCTTTGACTTCACTACCTCCGTGAGCTGACCTAAGAATTCCTGGTCGAGCTCTTCCCCTTGGTTGGGAGGTCTGTAGTAGACCCCCACTGTTAAGTCTCTTTCCCCTCGACTGCCTTGTAATCTAACCCAAAGCACTTCAGAGTGCCCTTCCTCTGATTCTTTGTTAATTGACAAGGATGGGTATTCCTCCTTAATGTAGAGTGCCACGCCCCCACCTTTCCTTCCTATCCTGTCCCTCATGTACAGCCTATAGCCCTTGACATTCACTGCCCAGTCATGCGTTGAATCCCACCACGTTTCAGTCATCCCCCTATTTCCGGGTTGGTGTCAGCTAGCAGGAGGGTAAGTTCCTCCTGTTTGTTTCCCATACTACGAGCTTTGTGTAGAGGCATTTGAGGCCTCCTGTGGATGTGTGTACTGGCCCCCTACTTTCAGCATTACTCAGAGGGTTCCCATTTGATTCAGAGAGATTAAAGGGACCTCTGATTCAATTCGGATTTGGAGATTCAGCCACCAAATGGGGCTGAATCTCTGCCGAATCAAATCAGGGACCAAAGCTTTGCACAGCCCTATTGACTACCTTAGCTGCCTGAATAGAAATGCAACTGCTGCTGCAATCAGGAATCAAGGCTGGTGCAGGAATCAAGGTAAGGTGCTTCAATTCTGGGCAGAAAATCAGTTTTGCCACTTAAGACATCCTCCCCCCCCCGCCCCCCAAATGCTGGAAGGCTGATTTTTTGGAAAAGTGTGTGTGTGGTATGTAAGTAAATGTAGTAAATGTGAATTCTTGCACAGATGTGTGATTACGAGTCAAAGCCAGAGATCTAGCCTCTGATCCAAGCAGTAGGAAGTGTCCTGGGCATTCTTGTGGGGCACTGAGGTGAAGTAGACCTGACCTGCATGGTCACAGAATTCCTTCTCTGTCAACAGCAGGAAATTGCCAGGCGATCAGCTTAGTTGTCAGGTCTTCAAGCACAAACCCAGCCCTGTTTGCTCCTTCATTCTCCTGTATGCTGCTTCACAAAGTCCCTCTAGAGTTCAGCTTCACTCTGGCTAGAGACCATGTTCCCTACCCAGCCCCCCAAGGCTGTCTGCCATCCTTCTGTCAGAGAAACTTCAACAGCCATAGAAATGAGACCAGGATTTTATCCCAGTAAGATTCCTAAGACAGGGAACAACCACTGTTGCAGTCCCTGTGCTTTTGTGAGTGTGGGGAACAGAGACATAGCTAGGAAGGTTGGCACCCTGGATGGGAAGGGGTGAGTTGGTGCACATCTCCCAAAATACAGGCCACTGCTTCTGCTGCCAGGGCATGTCGATCCTGCTGTGGTGGCACAGGCTGGCACCCCCTCTAAATTAGCACCAGGGTCTGATGCCTCCCTTGCCCACTCCTAGTTATGCTGCTAGTGGTGAATGTTCCTTAATGGTACCCACAGTGAAATAACACCCCTGCCAACCTCCCAGGAAAGAGCTTGTGTTGCTCCGTATAAAGGAGTGACACAACAGGTCTGCTGTCCCTTTGAAAAACATAATGCTTCTTAGTGCTTTTCCTGCTATAGAGGTGTTCACATGGCAGTGCCTGTGAGTCACAGTCTAGCCCCCTGCCACAAAGTTAGCTGTCTCCTAGATTCTCCAGGGGGGAATCAGTGTGTCCCTGATGTGCTGCCATTTGGCTCCTCACCCAGCAGTCCAGCCTATTTCTAGTTAGCACTGACATTCAAGATGAGAGAGGAGAGACGGTGCTCAGGAGATTAGCAAAAATAGATCACAGTTTGACTAGGGGCTTGCACAATAAAAAATTGGGTTATACTCAAATCGTCCCACAAGAAAAGAATTTGGCATGTGCTGATGATGGGCCACTACGCAGGTATTGGATGGGTTCCAGGTATTATTGTTTCTGCAAGCAACAACAACAGAAAGACATTGGATCCCCTGCAGTTGTCATGCAAGATCATTCTCAAGCCATCTCATCCTCACGAGTCCCGCTGCCCTCCAACTCACCTTCACAAGAGATGGTGATAGGAGGAGCATGGCCAACCGGGGATAGTTTTTGATTGCGACCGAGTTTTAAGAAAGGAAATGTGTCAGAACAACATATTCTTCCTGAAATGGCTTGTAAGCTGGCAACATCACTGCCTATAGCACTCAAGGTTGGAGAGCGATAGCTGAGAACTCTGCATGTTCAAAAACCAGTGAAAGCAGGGAGAGAGGAAGGGCCGTGGCAGTGATGGGGCAGGGGAAGAGAGTGGCTGGTTTGTGAGTTCCTTTTACTCTGTGCTCAGTGTCAGCTTAAATTCAAACCAGGCATGAGGAGGAGCATAATTCTTCGTGAGAGCTGTTGTCCAAGCAGCTGAACAGAAAAGAAACCTGAGCTAGAGCAGGGTCTGGTCTGAGAGCTTTGAAGTGATTGCTTTCAGTAAGGAAATCATTTCCTTTGTCTGTACATGCTCAGGAAAAGTGCCTCATCAGAGACTGGTTCTCAGGCCATTCAGATCATAATTGTTTTGTCCAGAAAAGAACTGTGACTGGAAATGAGAAAAGGATTATGAACAGCAAAAAACTGCCTGTGAGTATAGATTACATCCACATGCAGAAAGGGAAAGCGTGAGATCAGTTCTAGTAACAATAATAGCCTAATGCTCAGTCCTAGTAGCATCACTCCACTGAAATAACTTCATTAGACTCTGGGTAAGGTAAGAGAAAAGGGGATGAACCAGACCATGCACAGCCTATAGGACACCCAACGTTATGTTTGGGGTATTGCCTCTGAGTTTTTCTTTTGTTGTGACACCTTTGCAAGAGAAAGGAACTAAAAGTGCACAGCAAAGGTGTCATTAAGTACACCTGACACATTTAGAGCTTCTGACTGTTTAGACAGAGGTGAAGAGGGAAGGATTAGATGAGAGAGAAGAAGGAAGGATAGTGTTGTATGTGTGTAAAAGATCAGCACACACTGCCTGGGCTCAGGTTTCTTTTCTTTCCAGCCATTTGTTTCAACAAGCACTTTTGTGTTCTCTGTTAGGGTAAAAACAGACATTGCCAAATGAAGCAAATCAGCTTTGGCAGGTTGTGGCCTGCCACAGCTGCTCCACTTCAGTGGGTGAACCATTCATCGCCCATTGTCTCGCATCAGATAGGAGTGCAATCCTGCGAGACAGTGGGAGATGTGTTTCTCTGCTTATAGAAACATGCCTTGGAGATTCCCCAGGGCGTTGCTCTGTGACAGGGGAAAGCCAGGGCTCCCTGCTTGCAGAGATGCACCCCAGAGCTTCCCAAAGGCACATCCCTGTAAGCAGGGAAAACTGGCTTTCCCTGGTTACAGAGACATGCCCTAGGGAATCTCCAAAGTAGGTCTCTGTAACCTGGGAAACCTGGGGTTCCCTGCTTACAAAAAAGCATCCTGGAGATTGCCCAGGGAGCATCTCTGTAAGAAGGGAAACCAGACAGGCACTCCCAGGGCTTGAGGGGCCCCATTACAACATGGGAATTCACAGGGTAGCCAGGAGTGGTTCCCTCAACCCCCAGGAGTGCCTGCCCAGTGCTGCTGGCAAGCCTGGGCAGCTCAGGGCTGCCCATACTCTCGCAACATAAAGCAAACAGACGCCTACCACAAAAAACCAGCAAAAACTAGTATCACCTTTGTCCCACCCACAGATTTGGGGCATTTGTGGAGTCATAAGCAGGGGATGAATGTCTGTTTACTTGGCTTTTGTAAGATGACATCTGTTTTCACCCTTAGTCAGAAGTTGAGAGTGGGCCCTGTTAATACATAGTGATAGAAAGCAGTCTTGTATTGCTTTATTTGTTTATTTATTTCGTTTATATGCCGGCCATCCCCCCAAAAGGCTCGGGGCAGCTTACAATACAAGACAAAAATGATAGAAGCAGAATAAATTATTAAAATATGGCTGCATATTTATTGCTTAAATTCTTAGGCATGTGTAACAATTGGTAAAGTCAATGTGAGTGTCAGGGCTGCACAGCTAGTGTCCCCCCAGGTAATTCCTAATATTTTCTTCCCTTCTCCTTCTTCTCCCCTACCTACGGCTTATCAGAATACTAGAACTCCAATAGCCACGAGGCCTGTTCCCCTTCCAGTTCAGGACTGCTCCCTGCAGTAGATTTTCCAGTGCTCTGTCCAGTCCAACTTGAAATGAGTCAAACATTGGTATTTCCATAACTTCCTTGGAAAAGCGTTCTACCGTTGAACAGGCCAACTGTTAGGAACATTTTCCTGATATTCAGCCTAAATATTCGCTTTCTAAATTTCTTCCCATTACTCTTGGGATTCATCCTACTGGAGATGGGCTCATATTAAAATTTCTAACTGTGCCGTTCCCTGGACATATCTACTAGGCACATTTACACTGTAAAAAGCTAGAGCATTATCCCCAAAGCAGAAAAATGTTGCTAGAATTCTCACTTCATAAAAATAAATTTAAAACCTCAGTGGTGCTAGTTTGATAGACTGGAGCCTGAAGTCCACTATTTACATACAAAATAGACATGTCAGCTGTAGCACTAATGCAGGCTTCCTAACACAACCCTACCAAAGGGCTTCAAGTCTTTTTTTTAATATAATAATTTATTCTTTCTGTCTGTTGCAGTCTTTAATCTCTGCTCAGACTGACAAGATAAACATAAATGGGTTACAACTATGATCTGGATTTCTATTATGTCAAGCACAGAGGCACGCATGTACCTTAAAGGTTCTATTTTTGGTATCAGGCTTTTGTGCTCTGGACATTTGTCAAATTGGTAAGGGACCATGTTCACCAACCTGTTTCATACAGGCTGCCCCATAACACCAGAGTGATTTTTTTCATTATTCCAGTCTGTGCCAAACAGAAAAAAAATTAATCAAATTTCACAAATTTCACAAGAATTTAATCTATGAGTGAAGCAGTCAAAAGCTGAAATAATAATAATAATAATAATAATAATAATAAAACCACTTTGTGAAAATATCCTTTAAAATGTTACTCCCAAAATGCAGATTTTTTGGTTTGTAAATGACTATTTTATTGCCACCCAAAAAATCAGTCATGGAATTCTTCTTTTGTAAATTCATGAATGGTGGCAGGAAAAGGCATCTAGACAAGACTACCTAATTATTAATTGAGGAAAATGTTACATTTCTTAAATGCTTCATATAACTGCCTCCTCTGGAACTTTATATGCTTCATGATGTGAGGAAATTAATTACACTTCCTGACCTTTGCTTATTTCCATTCTTTCCCACATGAACTTCAATTATTTTAACAACTTATCTTTTTTTCCCCCCTTTTGTCCCTTCTTGATTTGCAAATAACAACCAATACTATCCCATTCCTCTGAAAACTAAGAAGCAAGTGGCCACAAGAAGGACATTACCCCTCATAGAGATTGCCAGCATCATCTGATTCAGGAGATGAGGTTTCCACCCATCTCACTGATCCCACCCCCAAACCTGCTGATTGCTCAGCCGATCCTTGAGGGTGAGTGGGAAACCCAGGGCCATTTGTGCAGGTTTACATGACTTTTCACCAGTTTTGGTCTCTGAAAGACCCATCTACGTCCTGGCTCCCCAGGATTCCTCCAGCTCTGACTGCCTCTGGGACTCTTCAGAAAGTCTATACAGCAAAGTCCTATGTCAGGGGTTGGAAATGTCTTTGGGAAGAGTGCCAAAAACACCTGCAATCTCAGCTTGTAAAATGTTAACATCTCTGTGGGCAAACAGCAGGGGAGTCATAAGGGACCCAGTCCTTGTTGTAGCAGCGCAGCCCTGCCCCTTCCCCACCTTTCGCCCTGAGGCATGTGTGCACCTGCTGCCAGCAGTGAGCTGGCTAGGGCTCTGCAGCCCCTGGTGCAGCCACTTGCAGCCTCCTGGCTTCCTGCCACAGCTGGCCAAAGCTCTGGGCTTGCCCCTGCTGCCCACCATGGAGCCTGGGCTGCTCGCAGCAGGTGGCAAGCTGCTGCACCAGGGTCCATGGAGCTGGTGGGTGCACATGTGCCTCGAGGTGAATGGTGGGGAAGTGACTGGGGCTGCACAGCCACAAGGATTGGGACCCTCCTGGCTCCCCTGTTGTTCCCCCCAAGGTACTCATGCCAAGCAAAATGCCTTTGTGTGCCACACTCTGGCACGCATACTGGGGTTTGCCTACCCCTGTCCTAAGTTGCATTATACTGTCTATTTATCTCAGGGCTAGCCATAAGATCATATGCACTTCCTCCAGGTTCACCACCCTGCAGCCTTATCCACAGCTCATCCAGTCTTCAACCAAACCCTCAGGACAGGTCTCACACCATGCACAGATACCAGGAGTGGAGAGGCAGGCAGAGTGCCATCAAGATAGCACAGTCCCCTTCCCACGTAGAAGGGGAGGTTGATACAAAAAGGGTGTTGTTCTCTGTGCCTTGTTCTATAACAGGGGTGAGCAATTATTTGGGCCCACAGGCCATATAGGAAGTTTTGGGGAGCTGTCATGGATCAGGTCAGCACCCCCACTCAGCAGCTCACCAAATCTCCCGATGTTGGATGGGGCCAGAGGTGGGTGGACAGCTGGCATGGGCATGTGGCAGCTTCAGCAGGGGCAGCTCAACCAGTGCCCCTGTCACTACCAGCACTGCCTCAGAGCCCCGCTCCTACTCTGAGGAGGGATTGGAGGTGCCCTTTTCACTGCCCAGCTTTGGCGGTGGTGGCCTGGGTTTGGAGGCAGCAGTGGCTAGGCAGAAGCTGCAACTGGGTGCTGGAAAAAAACAGGACCTGACAGCAGGCATGCCCACCTCCCCATTGCTGCTGCTGGGGCCTTCTCAGTGTTGCTTCCCTCAGCCTGCACCAGTGCTGCCCTGTGGTTCCTCCCCACTCCTGCTACCACCACCAGAGCTGCTTCCAGGGCCACCCCAGGCCCCTGCACCTGGCAGGGCAGCAGGGAGGAGCCACAGGTCAGCCCTGGCCTGGGTGCTGGGTAGCTGCAGTGAGAAGGGCCCCAGCAGCAGTGAGGGGGAGGTGATCACACACGTCATCAGGTCCTGCTTTTCCCTGATGTGCAGCAGCAGTTTCTGGTCAGCCACCACTGCTCATCATGGCCGGGGCAGGTCGGTCTAGAGCAGGGGCTGCAGGGACCTTGACCCCTTACATGGAGCAGGCTGGGGATGATGTGGGGGCTGGGCTCAGGGCTGGGTGCTTAGCCTGGGACTTGGGTCCTGCCCACACAGGTCCGGGACAGTATCCATGGGGCCAGGAGCAGTAACAGCAGGAACAAGCCACCACTGCTGGGGCTGCAGGGAAATGGAGCTACCCGAGGCCTGCTGCGTGCCCAGCAGATGTGGGATGCAACATGGGCCAGATGGCACCTGGGCCAGGTGGGACTGAGAGACCAACCACAGAGTGAACAAAATCCCTCCATGTGTTGGATCTGGCCTGTGAGACATATTTTGCCTACCCCTGCTTTATAGCCTACCATAGGTAGGGTGTTAAGTACTACAGTAGTTTCTAATGCATTGTACTGTTGGTGATCAGAATTACAATAAACCAATGACTGACACTTTTTGTGGGGGGGAGGCTGCAATAGTACCATTGACCAATTGTATTTTTTATAAGCTGTGCTTATGAAGTTCCTTCTGTGAATTGATCTGTGAAGTCCAATGGACCTTCCCTTCCCTCCTTCAGATTTTCTCCTGCCAATGCCCAGCTCTAGCCCAATACTTACAAGACTCAGGAAAAGAAGAAGGGCTGAGGTAGGAGTTTTATGTAACAGAAGAATTTAAAATGTACATAAGGACAGGAATACCTCACTCTTCTATAGTGCTTGGCAGAAGCAGGTCTCAAAGTGATTTGTAAAAGCAGGATCATTATCCTTATTTTCTGAATGAGATTCTAACCCATCTGGAGATGGGAACCCAGCAGTTAGGGAACAGGACCTATGTTTCTTGTGCAGTAAGCCAGTGCTTTGTCCTCTGAACCCTACTGTTTTCCTGGAATTGAGCCTGTTTTTCCCATTTCTCTCCTAGCCACCCTTTCTCCTTGCTTGTCTTCTTATGTCTCTTTTCCCTGCCTCAGCAACATTTGGAATATAAGCTTCTTGGGGCAGGATTATGTCCTTCTGTGTGTCCACCTTCCTGGCCCAAGGAAGCCCCAATCCATTGAAGTCTCCAGACATTACTTTACTACAAAAATGTGATACTAATGCTGCAACATAAATGGTTCCTGTTAATAATGTCACCAGACTGCTTTGTCAGCTGCCTTAAGCTCTTGGCTGGCTACAGTAAACATGCCTTTGTCGGCCTCCCTTTCTGACAGCGGATGTTTTCAGTGTCCAGGTGCCTGTGTGGCCTTGTACTCTTCTTGTGTGTCAGCACATTGCAAAGAGATGAGTAAAGCCTGGGCTGGGACTGCCATCATGCTGCTGCACTGTCTCTGCTGATCTGATTGCCTCCCAAATGGCAGTGTTTGTACAGACCAGCAGAGCCCTGGGCTGTGCAGGCTGTTTTGAGTGTACCCTTACTATCTGCCCACATACAGATGCTGTCCCTCTAGAGTTTGCAGTGGAGTGCACTTCGGGAAAAAAACATTCTCCTTTGCCCCTACCCCCCCACCCAGAATAGGCCATCAGGTGTAGAATTGTCTTGGGGTGTCAGACCTACCCCTCCTTTTTGTTTACCTTTTAGATATGCATTTTCTGTAGCAGACACTGAGCTTGCATAAGCATCTCCTTTAGGTGGGTAAGTACTTGCATGTGGACTATGAATCACGGTTTGCTCAGCTGGATAACTGGTTTACTCACCAAAAGTAGCCTTTCTCCTACAGTTGTGAGCTCTTCTTTTGTGTCTCTTAGAATAGATTTGGAGCCTTGGTATATTTCTAAAGCAAATACTCCTTACACGTGTAATTGTTTTGGAGGTTTGTCTTTACAATTAGAAGATACAGAATAATTTCATGAATGCTGCTGTAGCATAAGGGATTCCTTTATGTCTTGCATTTAGTATCTACATTTAGGTTAGGTAAAAAGGTTTGCAATAGAAAAGAGAAAGAGAGAGAGCAAGGGAGAGAGAGCGAGAGAGAGAGAGCTTGTGTATATGTAGTTTGGAAACTTAATAAAGATATCAAATAACGTAATCTAATTTTCACTTTTTCTGGTTTAGGCTGATGTATTAATAATTTTTGTCCCATTATGAAATTGGCTGTATGTGGATTGCTTGGTGCCTTGGAATTGTTTTTAGTGGCAGATCATAATTTGCTACTGGGGTTTCTGGAGTCAGTGTAGAGCACAGTGCCATCTCCATATTCATATCTCTGATCTGTCAGAACACCCAGATTGCTCATGTAATCAGATGGATTTCCATTCCAGTCCTTGAGAGACAAGAAAACTGGCCATCACAGAGAGATCCTTGGCAATTAAAATGAATAAGAGCTGCCACTCTCAGTGGATGTCTTCTGGGTTACCATGGGGGACAGAGATTGGTATGTGGTTTAATCAGCCACTAACAGCACCTTGCTGGGAACTTCATGGCAGATAAAGGCAGCAGTATCAGACCAAGTAGCTCCTCTCTTTTTAAAGAGAAAGCAGCCTCTTTTGAACGATAATAAATCCCATGAATTTTTGCAGTGTTTGATAATTGAAAAGAGTTGCAGGGTTTTTTTTTTTCTTTCAGCAAATGTGTCACACCTCTCAGTTCATTAAAATAAAGTGAAATATGCAGTCAAGATAGTGTCTTTGTACCATGAAATGTTTGCATGGTAGTTTTTATTGCTTATACTTTGCTGGCCCATTTGCTATTATTGTGATCTTTGGGTTCTTTAAATTAATGTTGTAGTGGCTTTGATGCTGCTGATTGGCAGCCTGGTGTTTAAAGCCCTTTACTTATCCCTTGAGAAGTTACAATATAGGCAGTGGCCATGTGAGCTTCCCCACCAATGTGTCTCCACTCTGATCTGAAAAGACCACCACTAGGTTGAAACATAGTTAAATCTCCATTCCAGAAGGCAATTAGTGGCAAATGTGGCAGAGATTTTGTAACGTGGGAGGCTCTGCTCCACCAAGAAATGTACTGAAACTACAAAACCTTTACTTGTGAACCATTAGCTCATTGTAGTTATTGGCCATTAATCTGCTATTAACTGGAGTAGAGCCTGCAACATTTTGGGGCAGAATGCCAAAAACACCCACAACCTTGACTTGTAACATGTTGGTGTGCTGGGGCGGATGGTGGAGGAGCCACGAGGGGACTGATCCTTGTTGGGGCAGCACAGCCCCAGCCCCTTTTCCACTGTCTACCCCAAGATGTGTGTGCCAAACAAAATGCCTTCACATGCCATGCTCTGGTACCCGTGCTGGGGGTTGCGTACCTCTGCTAGCCCATAACGCACCCAACAAAGTGTTGAGCAGTGACAGGAGGGGCATGTCCTTGACTGCAAACAATATCAGTGGGAAGGAATGGTGCCTAGCACTGTTCAGGAAGGGGTTTTCATCTTTTTATTGGTCCAGAGAGCCATTTGCATAATATTTTCTTGCCCTTATTCTTTTGTTTAATGTGTTCAGAATGAAAGCAAGTAACTGAAAAGTAATGCTCTGGGACTTTTTAATTCCCGTCCCCAAATCCTTGCCGTGAATTCCTGTGGCATTGAAAATGCTTCTGTGTTGGAAAATAGAAATATTTAGGCTTTTTTAAGTGCTGAAGGGTATCTGCTTCATTAGTACATTATCAGTGCTGTGTAGTGTAGGGGGGTAATTGAATGGGTTGTAAAATGTACAGTGCAGTGCTTAGAGTATTCCTGTATGCTAGGGTTTTCCTTCAAGAAGACTTGACAGTTACTGTACTGTATCTTAACTGTCAAGCTATTTTTTCCTTGCTAGGTTTCATTTGTGTTTTTCTTCACCTTTTGGAGACCCCTTACCTCTCCCCTCTTAAATCTACACTCACCACAGAGCAGACATAATCCCAGATTTTCAGTAAATCAACACTATATGTTCCCTACTGACTAAGAGAATTTGATACTGACAGATTGTTACACCTAAAAGAAAAATACTGCCATAGTTTCTCTAGTATTCTTTGCCTGGAACAGAGAGCAGGGAGGGAATGTGTGATATCCATTATGAATGTAACAATACAGGTAGCCTACTATAATACAGTTATTTTTAATACATATTTCATGACTGAGAGCATAGATGCAACTATGAATCACTGTCCCCATCTTTAGCATAACAAAAATGCATTGTCCATAATGTTTCAAAGGTACAATTAACTCCTTTCATCAAGGACATTTGAGATTTTCGTTCTGAGCTGTTCCATTGTTTAGACTACACATGTATGTGGTTTAGCTTATAAAATTTTGCATTTCTGTAACATCTGAGTATGAAAATGTGTTCCACAGTAATTTAATTAATGTTGCCCATCCACATCTCTCTTACAAGGGTAAATCCTGGATTATCCTCATTTTACAACTGATGAGGTTATATGCAATGCTAGGCTGAGATGTTGAGACTAAGTGAAAGTCTACACTGCATAATTCTCCCATGCTTTCAATGAAGACAGTTACACGCTTTTTTTTAATTGTTCCTAGTTTTCTTAAAGAGCTGCTACTACCTGCGTCATATTTATTCCATAGATCTTCTGTGGTTCTGCAGCTAAAGCTGCATTTTTGTTAGAGATTATCTTTTATAGAGCAATCTCTTTGTCAGGTGTTTTTTTTACATTTACAGTAAAAGGGAAGAAGTTCTCTTTTATCATTTTGCACAGACTAGGATATGCCCACTAGGCAAATTTTCCCCATTATCTTCCCTTGGTGAGAGCAGACTATATCAGATACAGAATAGTGGGGAGTGCTCCCCTTCATGCAGAAAACTCAGCTCCTCTGTCGAAGAACTATTTGGGGAGAGGGTGGATTGGGGGCTGGTCACTCCTTCAACATGGATCCATTGCAGAGCAGGCCCATGGAGCAAAGGCACTAGCCTCACAAAGCCTGTGTAAATCCTGAAGTTGTGGAAGTACCACTTCAGCCTCAGGTCAGAGTCCTCCACTACTGCCAAGCAGAGACACTTAATATTCAGTCTATTTTCTCAGGGTGTAGCATTGGCCAATTACACCTCTGACACCATCAAATGCAGAAATGTTAAACTGGCCATCAGAGGACTCCTATACTGTTTCAGGAAGTGATATATTGTCAATTACAAGAATATTAATATGAGATCAACTAGAAGTGCAGTAGTGTTCAAAGATGTATGCACCAGGTCATACATCCATGAAGAATGACAGGAAATTACAGCTGAGAACAAGACTTTTTCTATAGTTTGGATCAGATTCACCTTGAATTTGCCCATCATCCAAGTGATGGCACCTCTAGCAATATTGTGCCATGTAATAGTATACTAGAGCATTGTTTAAGACCAGTTGGGGCACTGCGCTCAGAGGGAAGAATGCCACCTATTGATACACCGACACCATTTCTTTTAGCTCTTGGGGTTTTCCTTCCAGGGCTTCTGTCCAAATACTTACCAGATTCAACTTTGCTTAGCTTATAAGATTTGACAAGGCCATCTCTACTCAAGATAACATGGCTACAGGCATCACTGTGTACTGTGTAACTTACTAGATTTATTCAAATTGTAGTGGAGAGGCTGCTAATAGACAAGCAACATGCTGGGGAAGAGAGGATAAGGATGTGAAGGAAGAAGAGGCTGAAGCAAAAAAATGTTTTTGGAAGAAAGCTAAGCTTTGGTGCTAAACTTTCTCATTCTATACTGAAGGTCTTCTTTTAAAAAAAGACTGAACTAGTTTCAGAGCAGAACCAAATCTTATATAACTATTGCTTCTGGGAGAGATTTACAGCAGAAACCCATAGGGACAGATTCAGTGCTGGAGTGAATGAACGAAACTCTATTGAAGTTAATGGACTTGCACCCACTTATATCAAAGATGAATTTAGTCTATGGAGAAGGATAATGTGATTTAAACTATGAATTACCTCTGATGGAGACTAGCACAAGTAATATGCAATGAAAAGACAAGCAGAAAATGGGAAGTGTGTTTTAAGTATGACGTACCTCCCGATCCAAAGCATTCATTCCCAGCAGGTTTCCTGCGCTTTCAGATTGTTTCAAGCCTTTCCTACATATTATCGTTGTTAATAGTAGTTTCTAATGTTTATTTTATAGCAGCATCCAGAGGTCCTGATTGGGACTAGGGGCTCTACTCTGCTATGCCCTGTCCAAACACAGAAGTAATCAAGGTCTCTGCTCTAAGGCCTTGATCCTGCAATTGGTTCTGTGCCTGCATGGAGATCAATTGGAAATAATGAGGTTCTGGGCTGGGGCAAAGGTTTAACCATGCAGAGCTTGCTGCAAGATTGGGGCCTGAACAAGAGATCATTTTGAGTAATTTCTGTTTTGAGAGTGGTCAAGAGCAGAATATTTGATTACTAATATCTCAACTGAAAATGATTAATAGAGCTAAAGGGGAGATTACATACTGTACCCTTTCCTCATGTTGCTATCTATAGAATAATACATCAAGAGTGGAAAGGAACAGTGTAGGAATTAATAATTGGTGCTTATGCATACAGTCCTGTATTGAACATAGTATAGCACTTGGCATCCTTCAGATGATAGGTGCTATATAAAGGCAATGCATTATTGTTGTTGTTGTTGTTATTGTTATTATCCTTAGTCTTGGATGCAAAAGGTAACCTCTGCTGCAACTCTGTTTATTTAGGATACAGCTGGACATTTAGGTAATGACAGGTTGCCTTTGAATTTTGTTCATGGAGACAAATTTCCAAGAGTGGAGGCTGGTTTTCCTTGAACAAATGCAGGCCCATATTTGTGCATGCATTATCAGAGCAATTATTGTATAGTGATCTGTAAGAAGAGCTAATTAGAACATTTGCAGAGTGTATGTAAACTACTGAAAACAAGAACTAAACACATTGGTCCAGTGCTGATCAAAAGCTACTAAAAATGACACTGGAGCCAATTTTGCCCTCTGCAGGGTTTCTTCTGCACCACTCCAGTATTACAAAGGGGCATTAGAGCTCCAGTAATGAAGCAGCTGAGATTGTCCTAGCATGAGTGACTCTCAGCTGGTTTATAGCCAGCATATCCAATTCTAAGCAATGTTCTTCCCAGCACCAACCTTCTCCAGCAAGGGTGGCCTTTCACAGGTATGGCAGGTGCAGGCAGCTACCAGGGGACTATTTAAAGCTGGCACACCTTACAGGAGCCCTGAGTTGCACCAGGGACTAAACTTGCCTCCAGCCAGCCCCAGGATTGGGAGCATGTACCTAGATATGGCACAGACTGACCTTTTATCTCCCTTTGGTAGGGTGTATGATGCTCTAGTGTAGCTGAGAATTGAGACCAGTTACTTTACTGGTGTTTCTCTGAGTTTGTAGTGGAGGAAGAGATCATTGGGGAGGTTAGATTTCAGCTGATGTAAATTATGTCAAAATAGTGCTGCAATGATTAATACTATCTTGGGGGGTCATCATTGACCACAAGATGAACATGAGCCTGCAATGCGATGCTGCAGCTAATAAAGCGACCAAAACGCTGGCTTGCATCCATAGATGCTTCTCGAGCAAATCCCGGGACGTCATTCTCCCCTTGTACTTGGCCTTGGTGAGGCCGCAGCTGGAGTACTGCGTCCAGTTTTGGGCTCCACAATTCAAAAAGGATGTGGAGAAGCTTGAGAGAGTCCAGAGGAGAGCCACGCGCATGATCAGAGGTCAGGAAAACAGATCTTACGATGATAGGCTGAGAGACATAGGACTCTTTAGCCTGGAAAAGCGTAGGCTCAGGGGTGATCTGATGGCCACCTATAAGTTTATCAGGGGTGACCATTAGGATCTGGGGGAACGTTTGTTCACCAGAGCGCCCCAAGTGATGACGAGGTCGAACGGTCATAAACTCCTGCAAGACCGTTTCAGGCTGGACATAGGGAAGAATTTCTTTACTGTCTGAGCCCCCAAGGTCTGGAACAGTCTGCCAACGGAGGTGGTTCAAGCACCTACATTGAACACCTTCAAGAGTAAATTGGATGCTTATCTTGCTGGGATCCTATGACCCCAGCTGACTTCCTGCCCTTTGGGCAGGGGACTGGACTCGATGATCTCCTGAGGTCCCTTCCAGCCCTGATGTCTATGAAATCTGTGAAATCTATGAAATCTGAAGGTCTGGCTCTAGCTCCCTCCCTCTGTAAAGCTCTAATACATGACTGCACACACAATTACAATGCCTGTACACTTGTAGCCTGACTGGAAACACAAGTGTCCTGACTGCACACTCAATCCTATTTACACTTTTAATTGAGTGTCTGCTTTCTGAAAATTCTGGACAGTTTCTAAAGCTCGTTAATTATTGCTAAGACAAGGGTTTAACCAGGAATGTCATTAGTTAAAATTCCTTTTCTGAGAAGAGCTGTCTACCTCATGTAATGCCCAAAGAAATATTAAACACCAAGCTCAGTTCAGTGTTCATTGTTTTCTATCTACCAAATATAAAAGAAAGTGGTCAGGGAAATGTTATCAGATGCATCTGCTGTACTTCCATCCAAGCTCAGCAAAGAGAATGATGATGAAGGTCAGGGGTGTGAACACAGATTTGAAGCAATAATGGAAGATTTATAACATACAGTCTACCTTATCTGGGTCACACAGCTGAAGGTGGCTGCTTCTCATTGGTTCTAATTCTTGAATTAATGACGTTCTTGTATCCATTATTTTGTTGCTTTTCTCCTATGAAGTACAGAATGCTGAAGTGGCAGGTTGAGTGGTGGGCTTCAAAGATATGAGTTTTCTTTCTCTGTGTGAAGGATCTATCAAAAGTTATCCTTGCTTTTGCCCTGGCTGGATCATGAAATAGACAACAGTGATCCTTCATGTTCTTCTTTCTCTTACAATAAAGTCTCCTTCTATTACCTATGTCTGGAACCTGGACCCCCAACTTCAATTGGCCAGGTTGCTAGAACCTATCCTTTATTGTCCTTTGCACTTCTTGCTCATTTTTGTGCTTAGGTTTTCAGCTATGGTGATGGTGAGGGTCATAGAAGTACAGAGACTGATAAACAGGCTAAATTATTGCATACTTAGACCAGTGGTTCTCAATCTTTTGAGACTTGAGACACCCATTGGAAGACTTGAGGCACCCCTTGGAAAATGTAAGTTCTATGTTTTCTCTTGGTTTTTTACTACAGAAAAATAATACAGCAATTCTTCTGTTGAAAAGAATTCAGAAAGACCCATTTGAAATTTCTGGGTTTGTCTTATAAATCATATTTATAAACCTACAGTGCTAACATTGCATAGCCCCGTGAAGCATCCTTGAAAAGATCTCAAGGTACTGCAGGGTACTGCAGCACCCTGGTTAAGAATCACTGACTTAGACCCTGTCATGCAGGCAGATGGGTAGAGTATTGCCTACTCAGGTCCTCCTGCTGCAGGTTCCTCCATGTGGTTAGACATCTATCCCTGTAGCATCCCATCAAAGGGGCTTCTGCATGGGCAAATTCCTGAGCTATATGTGGGGTAGGAGTCTAAC
This sequence comes from Crocodylus siamensis, assembly GCF_052110815.1. Lineage (NCBI taxonomy): Eukaryota > Metazoa > Chordata > Crocodylia > Crocodylidae > Crocodylus > Crocodylus siamensis. The sequence goes on along the minus strand of NC_143397.1, from coordinate 176,320,711 downwards.
TGCATAAGCTACAAAAGAGGAAATTACCTGGCCAACTCCTAGAGCTATACAAAGCTAAGAAAGGAAAGTAATCATAAATCATCAAGAGCAAAAAAAAAATCATTCTCCAATAAATCTATATATAATTTGCCCTTCCCTAATCCCATGTGTTTTCTTATTTTGGTAAGATTTGTTTTAGGAATGATTTTCCATTAATGGCAAAAAGAGAGATTAAGAAACAGAAAACAGTAGCTTCAATCCATCATTAGGGAATTAATCAATTGGCAGCCTGCGCAGACAGCTATTTGAGATTGGTGGCCTGAACAGCTTAATTGGGGAAGCATGTTAAGAGGGCTACAATGATGTTCAAAGTAGCATCATTTTGGACCCATCACATGGCTTAATTTTAGCAACCTCTATACCTTAGATTTTGGCAAGAAATGACATCTGCTGAGCTTCATCACAGCTTCCAGCCCAGGGATAAATTTTATTGGGAATTCTATCTGAAAATGATTAATAGAATAATGATAACTGCTAGTCACACAAAAAGGAAAACAATCATAGATATTGATATGGCATTGTGGTTCTGTTTCTGTATTGTTTTCCCTGAAATTCCTAACCTGCTCCAAACAGATTCAGTTGGAAAAGACATTCTTTGCATCTTCCCTAACTGGTGATGTGGCAGTGTTGTACAATATTCAATCACTGATCTCCTTTCCTCAGAGGCAACTGCATTTCAGTGTTGGGTAAAGCAACCCCTATCCATAGTTTTTATGTCCAAGGATGGCCTTATAGGTGTGCAGTTTGGGCGCTGTGGTCAGGGGGATGCCACACATGCACACACACATGTGAGCAGCCCATTCCCACAGCAAAGTTCTTCCCACACCCTACTCTGCCTGATTGTCAAACCTTGACCAACTGCGGTCAGAAGTAGTTGACTTCATCAAGTGGGGATAGCCCATATAGGCGGAACCAGAACAAATCTAATTTATCAACCACGTACCACCTTAAGTTGTTCACTCAATGTGCCTTTTTCTTTCTTGCTGGATATGGTAAGGTAGGGGTAGAAGGAGAAGGAGGAAGCCCCCGAAGATCCAGGGTAGGATTCTTGGAAGGTGGCTGTCAGCACACTCAAGCTCTCAACAAGCAAAGCATCCCATCAAGTCATGGCAGAAGAGAAGGAGAGAAAGAGAGATCCACCGTAAATTTGTGGACAGCCATGTCAACAAAGATACCTTCCCAAGAACGCATACACACCACACCCCATGGAGAAACAGACCCAGGCCGTACCAGGTGACAACTCGACACTGACCCCACCAGATAGAAGAAGTGGTGCCTAGTCCAGCCCACCCCTTCCTTCCAGCTGCTGCTCAAGAGGAGCTGGGCCAGGCATGTGTGGGTGGGGCCTACCCCAGTCTGCCAGCCTTGCTCCCACACAGTAGCAGTGGTGCCTGCCCACCCACCTGCCTTGTGCACCATGCTGCTCTGCCTCCCTGCCAGCAAGCGCCCTGCAACCCACCCACCTGCCTCTGCCTGCAGCAGTGCTGGGGGTGAGGGCACAAAATGCAAGTTCAACCAAAGCACCATTTTCCCTAAGGCCATCCCTGTGTATGCCCATTTGTAAAGCACTTTGATAGGTTTTTTGTGTTGAAATACACTACAAAAATGCATTGGCGATCCATAGGGGATGCACAAGGCAGGTGGGTGGTCACCGCTCACCACCTCCTCCACCCCTGCCAATGCTGCCAGCGGCATCTGCCGGCAGTCGCCACTCGCCACCCACCTCCCCTCCACTGCCAACACCACTGCAACTGCCTGCAGCCTGCCCTCGTCGCCAACATCACCCTGGCCACCTGAAGACAGTCCCAACTCATTTCCACCAAGCCCCCAACACTACCACATGAGCAGTCACCATGTCCCTCCCCCAAGTCTCAGGAGGCACTAGGTGTTCATTCATAAATATGAGATCAGTTACCTGAGCAGAGCTGACCAAAGGATTGAGGGTTGCAGATTCAGACCCACTGGATACATCTACATATTCCATTAGTCCCCAGCAATAAACTCCAGTGCAGTTTGTGCCAGAGTTAAGAGCTCCTGGGTGCAGCACCTGCACATGCCCCCAGAACCACAGCAGCTTGAGTTGAGGCACAGCAGCCCTGGGCTGGCAGCAGGCTTTGGGAGTCAGCCTCGGGCTCCAGGTCACAGTGTTGGGTGGCAGAGGGGCTGGCTGCAGCACAAGACTACCTAAAGAGCAGAGCGATGTGGCTAGGTGGTAGGCAGGGTATGGCTCCCTGGTGCCAGGGATGACTGGGCATAATTTACATCTGGATCAGAATTGATATGTGTGTTTAGCCACAGCTGTTTTCACCACCATAAGATAGTACTGTCCCTGACAGAACAGTATGTTGTCCTTTCACTGGCTGGCTGGAATTGGCCTCTGATATCTGGGACCATCCTGATCAAACTGTCCCTGACAGTGCTATCTTTATGGTGGCAAAAATGAGTTTTCTGTGGTCTAATAGCATCGCATGTGTAGACTGTGAGGATTTACGAGGGGTGATCAAAAAGTTCTAAGACTTAGCCTTTATTTTAAGGAATAGTGTACAAACAACATTTTTATGAGCTGTCCCCTTCAAAGAATCTCCCCCAGATGATATGCACATGTCCCACATTCCTGCCACTTCCGGAAGCAACGCTGGAAGTCTTCAACTGTGAGTTTTTTGAGTTCCGCTTTCACATTCTTATGGATGGCTGCAATGTCATCAAATCTCTTTCGTTCAGCTTCATTTTGATTTTTGGGAACAGAAAAAAGTCACATGGGGCAAGGTCAGGTGAATAAGGAGGGTGTGGTATCACAGGAATGGTTTTTTCAGCCAAAAATTCTTGAACGAAGACAGCAGTGTGTGAAGAAGTGTTGTCATGTTGCAGAAACCATCAACTGTTTTCAGACAGCTCATGGCAGTTTCTTCTAACTTTATCCCTCAATTGAATCAAAACCTCTTTATAAAAGGCCTGATTGATTGTTTGACCACTCGGTACAAATTCCCAATGAACAATACCCCGAACATCAAGTCTTAGAACTTTTTGATCAAACCACGTACACTGCAGCAAATTAGTGTGTAGATGCACCCATTATCTTTAAATAGAGATGAATTTCAGTCTATAATGCCAGGTGTAAATGTCTTCAGTATATGGAGGTATCAGGGAGCCAGTCTGTGTGTCACACTTGCGTGCTGCATGTATTCTCTTTATAATTGGTGGATCAAATTCCCATGAACCCCTCAGACCTTTGTGGTGCTTGAAATCTGAGACCAGATCCACAGATTAATTTTATGGCTAAAGCATAGCAGTGTCACTAATGGCATCAATCTGTATATGTTATTATTCATTCAGTTGAGGACGTATTCTTGGCTCGTAATTCAAAGGTTACTTCTTACCTATCACCATGTCCAAGTGATGCTGTCTGATAATGTTGAAACAGCACCATTTAGCTTTAGGGTCCTAAATGTTTCAACATCTCCATGAGGCAGCACCCTGACAACACAAGTAAACCCAGCTAACCTTATAAATATATCATGCATGATGTTTGTTTTGGAGCAAACTTGTTGCCCTGTATTCTAAGCCTCAAGGGTGCCATGCCATTCTCTTTATTCATCAAGAATATGCCCAAATCCCACTGTTGGTGGATTTGCGCTACATCCACATGTTTTTTTATCCCTGAAGGAAAATGCAAACTGCAGCGTCCAGAAACAAATACAAGCACTGCTGGCCAAGCAGCTTCTTAAGACACTTGGTGACAGTGTTGTCAATGACTGTATATTCTTCTAAGCTTTGATGGAGATGGTGCCTCAGTCCATGCAAAATTTGCCCTTAATTTTTTAAACTTGGGACAAATCAGTTCAGCCATAGGGCTTTAAGGCACAGAAATATTATTCATCCTATTAGAATAATGTTGGGTGATACACAATTTAATCATTATGCACTAGATTCTGGTATCAGTCACTCTGGTATAAATCCAGAATTGTTCTAGGCTTATAATGACTGAACTGAGACCAGAATCTAGTTTCCTTTTCATAACTATCTCCTTTCTAAGATCAACACAGCTGGTTTGAAAGCAACTGATTTTTAATAGCCTTTTTATCCATTTACCCACAACTACTTATTTCCAGGTTGACACTTATGACACAAACAGTTGGGAAAGTCTCTTCCAAAGAGCACAGTGCTACACAGATTGTATGTTTTGATAACCAGACCAATAGCCAAGGTAGGCTGCAATTTAGGATATATCACTCTTTATATCTCACTCTTTATTTCTCTGGCACTGGCTTTAAAAATAGATTGCAGGATGTTGTTTTCTTTTCATACACGGTGGCAGGTACAAAGCAGCAACATCACCAAAGTTGCTGCAAAGTCAAAAGACACAGAAGAACATATATCTCTCTGAGAATACTGTCAGGCAAAGGCAAAGATTGTGTAAATATGTCTCCCTGCCTTGCCATTCAAACAGAGAGGACAACACCAGAACCCTTTCCCAGACTGCCAGTGGGTTTTGTCTTTTGGGGTTTCTTTCTAATTATTGTACAATGCAGTATCTGAACATCATGACAAATCTGAACATCATAACAAATAGCACCGAGGAAAACAGGAGTGAGAGAGGAATCCAGTGGCTGGGATAGTTCATATGTTACCCTAGGATGGAAGAACCAGACCATCCATTAAGTAACTCATCTTTTGGATCCACTAAAACTCTTCTCATAGAGCAGCCCTCTCAAAATTTGACATCCTCCTTTCTTAGCAGAATGAAGAAGTCTCCACTGCTAGGGACTCCACTGTGGCTGCAGAGAAGAGGAAAAACATATGCACAACGTATGTCAGATTGGGCATTGGTACATGTTTCTTGCATTTCTATCCATCACAATAGATTCAACTACTGTAGGGAAAAAAAATGCTCTTGTAGTTCAGACTCCAGAGTGAGATACAGGAGATGCATTTTGATTCCTGGATTTACCACCAATGCATTATGTGGCTGCAGGTGATTCACTTAATCTCTCTCTATGCTCTGCATCTCCATAGGTATACTGGGGAACATATTACATTTCTAGCTGATGGGTATGTGCATTGAAATATGCTACATAAATGTTAGATCAATTACTTCAGTAGAGCTGACCAAGGGATTGAGGGTTGCAGATTCAGACTGTTGGGCTGTTGGGTGCATCTCTATTTATTAATGTGCATAAGGTACTCAGTTATTCCAGTTGTATCGATAGGGTGATCATATAGGGCAATATGGGCCAATATGAAATCCAGGAAAATGAAATACAGGACACTTTCCCTTCCCCCACCATCCCACTTCTCAAGTCAGCAGTGCTGCTGTAAGCAGAGTGAGGTGGGGGAGCGAGGGGGGCAGCACGGTGCAGCTCTGGTATTACTGTTCACGCAGCTAAGGGAGTCAATGGCCTATTAAAGACCCGTTGTTCTTTACTTCACAGGTATTAGCAATCATCTAACCTTTTTAAATGGACCTTCCTCTAATCAAGCTAACCTATTTTAGAGCGATTTTAGTGCCTGCTAGGGCTTCCTGTTTCACAGTTCTTGCTGCTCCACCTCCCCACCCTGCACCCAGGATACTCATTTTAATTTTCACTGGCTAGAATTGGCCTCCAAAATCTGGAACTATCCTAGCCAAACTGGGATGTATGGTCATTCTAGGTATAAACTATATAAGGACCTAGGCAGATAGTTGGATGACCTCACAAGATCACTGGGATCCAAGGGCACATTAATTTCAATGGGGAGTTTGAAAGAGATTTTTGGTATATGGTTTGAGAAGTAAATGACGAGCAGAAGACAGTTGCTGCAGGGAGTAAGGACATAATTTTTCCCCATCACTCCCTCTACACTCCACAATTTATAGAACATGTTATTTGCTGGATCCTTTAATCTGCTGCCTCAGATATAGTGTGGGGTATTTCTGGAGTTAGGCTTTCAAATTTAGTAAATATGCACAGTGCCCTGCAAAAGAAATAAAAAGACATGGTTTGTTCCCTGAATGTACAGCACGGGTTTTGCCATATTGACTATGACCATTTTTCCTTTATTCATTTTTAATATTTTTGCCTTGGTATTTTAGTTACAAGAATAGTTGCCTAAGAAGAAATAAACAAAGAGAAAATGGAGACCATAGAAAGGAACAGACGGTGAGAAAAAAAGAAGTAGCTTTTCATACCTTATCGAATTCCCACCTCTTCACATTTTTTTAACCAGCTATGTACTCTGTTTCCCAGGCTAACTATGAAACAGTGTTCTGAAATGTGCAAGACAAATAACAGTGTCAGTCAAGAACAGCTACTGAAGCTAAGTGGCAACTTACTGTGCACAAAGGTACAGCAATAAAGTAAGTCACATGACAAAGTTCCTCTGTAGACTGATGCTGCTGTATTTCTTTGCTTTAACAGAAATGCCACCATTCTGTCACTAACTTCACTTGTCTAAGACGAAATACACAACTTTTGTTGCAAAGCAATTTTGCTACTTCATTTGGCAAATCCCACTCCCAGATTCTTGCCCTGTGCAAAAATTTCCAGAAAATGCCTGTTTTTAAAACAAAAAAAAGCGGGAAAACTATGAATATCAAGCTATCTTTATAGCCTACTTTTATTTAAAAATGGCCACAATTTAACTAAAAAGGGAGCCATTTTGCTTTAAAAATGAATGTACCCAAGCCAAATTTTTCATGGTAATGGAGCCTATTTTCCTATATAATGTGAAAATACTGAATTTTGTTTTATTTTCATTCTTTTATACATATTTAACACTCTTCCTTATAGCCCTATCACAAATACATAACTCTTTCAAGGATCTTTTTCACTCTGAAAATGGTGTTTCCACAGCTGGGCACAGCTTGAGCAGAAGGCCTGCAAGACTTAAAAGAGTAACTGCTAGATGAAAAGATGTGGTTCAGCTCTGGATAGCGTGTCATCTTCGGTGGTTTGGGAAAATTACATGTCAGGTATTACTTGAGTTACACTAAACTTTCCATGTTCACTAGAAGAAACAATGAAATAGCCAACTATGGTGTTGGGTTTTCTGCTGGTTGGTGACTAAATGTTAAGCTACCTACACATACCAGCTAAAAAATGTTCCATGAAAACCAGCAGACTGTGCAGAGAAGCTTGTATATTCCCTGAAGTATACAAGTATAATGTCTGCTTTGCCTTCATCATTTTTTTATTTGTGAGTCAAGGGATTGCTTTAACTGTTTCTTAACTTGAAGATGGATGAGAAGAAATCCACCAAATGTAGAGAGAAATCCAGCAACTTTTCATGACTTTGTCAGATCAATACAGGTTTCGAACTTCTCCACCCCTAAACTATATCACTGCCCCCACCCCCATAGCAACCACTAAATTATTCCTGATTGAACTCCCTTTGACTACAAATCATCTTATTAATAAGAGATGCTTCTCCTAAAATCTAGAACGCAGTACCTCCTGCAGTTCCCATATTACATGTCTAGAACAATATAATTTCTATTATGTGCCATGCATAAGGACAGCATACAGCTGCCCTTTATCAGAACTACTGCGACCAGGTTATGGTTTGATTGGTTCAGATGGAGTAAAGCAGGGGCTGGGAGGAGCCATTTGATTAATAATAAATAGATGCAAAGATTTATTATTAAAATAGAACATCTTAATGATTTACCATAGCAATGAAACCAATAGGCTGGTATTCCAATCCGATATCCACAAATTTGTATAATCCTCAGGGTAAAACAATTTAATGTGCTGTCTCTTTTATAGTTACAAAAGGCCTTTCATATGATCAATTATACATAAGAGTATAATAAATGTAACTTTCTTCATACTAATCACATCTAACTTAAATTCTCTTGTCGGTCTTTGGAGTGTATGTAGCATTCCCCATAAAGTTTTTAGTCTCTGCTCTTAGCAAAAGTTAATATACCCAGAACTTCCAGATAAATCATCAGTACAAGGGTTTTCACACTAGTAAAACTGTTCGAACAATATAGTTTATTAACAAAGTGCTGCCTCCTCCTATTCAAACCCCTTGCTTAACACAACAAACCTGCTGCTTCATATTAACTGGAGTTTAATAGGTTTTTGTCTGATTGTTATGATCCTGTTCTCTTGAAAAGGCAGAAAGCCTGGTAGATAGTACTGTATTAGTACCAACACGTGGGATGATACAAACCTGGTTGAATAATAATTTAACCAACTCTTTTCATCAGTAGATCTCAGCACTTCAGGAGTGAAACGACACACCCATGTACTCTTCTAACTGATCTCCCGAATCTTATATTCCAGAAACTAAATTTGCTATCTTGTTTTGTTTTTTTAGGCATCAGAGAATTGGAAAAGCAGCAAGAGTGTACTCCTTTGAAATGGCTCACTTGACAGTTTTGGTGTGGGATGTACTGCACTCAACATATTCAAAAGAAAAGGGCTGAAGTCTCTAAGTCAGGTATTGGGACTGAGACAGAGTGAGAGAAACCAGGAGAGAGGTCTCTTTACTCATATGCTAGCTTGATGCTTTGGCATATTCAGTGGTTGTTGGGGTACTCCCATCCAGGCAATCAGAGTTCCATACATCAGGAGGGGAGAGTGACTGTAGTACCACCCAAGACATCAGTGTCTCTCTCAGAAGCGTTTCCACATCCCACCTGCTCTGGAATCTTTCCTAAGCCATCTTCAGGGCTAGACTGCCTACCCTGGTTCAAGCCCTGGAACTATATGGTTCCCCGAGCCCTGCCCCTTTTGGTCAGGGACTTTTCCAACCACCTGCAGGGGTTTCTTATCAGGGCCTGATGGCTGGTCTGACAGGTACAGCATTCATTGCAAACCAGCTCATTTCTCACACCTCTCTCTGTTTCCTGTTGGACACTGACAGCAAACCAGCAGCCAGCAGAGAGTTTATCTGAACACAAAGTTTATCAATCCACCAAGAAAACAAAGCCTTTCTCTCCTTAGTTCAAGTTCTTCTTAAACAGCTTTACACAAAGTATTTTAACGAAGAATGGAGGGACGTTGCCACCTGCTCTGCTGATTAGCTTCAAAAAGCCCTAAGTGGACACTGTTCTGTCTACCTTTGTTCCAGTGAAATTGGAGAGAGACACACATAGACACCTTTCAGCCTTAGATATCATTGGGGTGGTGTGACCATGACCAGATGCTGGTTGGAGTCCATGCCACTGGTGTCCATGCTGTGGGAGAGGGGAGGGAGGGAGGGAAGGAGGATGGGAGGAAAGAAGGGATCCCTGCCTGAGCAGCTAGTGGCAAAGGGTAGGGAGAAGTCAGGCAGTCTCTACCTCCTTCTCAGCCAGCTAGAGAGGAGAGGGGTGGGGCCAGCCCTGCTCTGTGAAGCAGACAGCCTAGCCCAGGGCTGAAAAGCATGCTGGGATGCTGGGGGACTCTGATTTAACTTAAACCAGGAAGTGGTCTATGACAAACATTCCATAAAGTGGTTTTCCCTAAATCGGTTAAGTCTAATCCTACATTCAACCAGGTTAATCTTAAACCGGTTTCACCCGTTTTGAAACTGGTTTATGTGCACTGAATTTATATTCTGTTATAGGTTTAAACCAGTTTCTGATCACTTAAACCAGTTTATGTGTAACTTCTGTCCCTAACTTATGTGATCCCTTTAACTTAATGTGCAGCTCCCTGCTCAGGCAACCCTGTTTCTTTGCTGCTTACCCTGTTGCAGCTAACGCTCTCTCCACTGCAACAGTATCTGTATCTGCAACAATGTTTCCCCTTAAAGTAACAGGAGCCTTAGGCTCCCTGTTAAACAGCCCAACTTCTGCCAGCCCATCTACTGCTGCTTCCCAGAGCATAGAAACTGTTTGTTATGCCTCTGGACTGTTGATGCTAATTCCCACTACGGTCTTTTCAAAGTACAGCAAGGGTTCAGGTTACAAAGGAGATGAGGATTATTGGACAGATGCAAGGAAAAGATGAGGCCTGTTAGATTACTGCAAGGAAGTGATTTTGTAGCTGGTTGCAGGCATCTAGAGCGGGAAGGAGTAATCTGAGAGATGAAAACAATAGAAAGATGTAACCGGGGTATGCCCAGTAGTGTGTCCCATCAGCAAATGGAAGGGATGATGGGTCAAATGGTAGTGCTGTGCGAGGGATCTGGTTGTCTCTATATCAGTTCCCTCTATTGTCTATATAGCCAGGCCAGGACAAGATGACTTAACTATCTACAGATGTGTTAACATACATACATATATACACATAATTATAGGTAAAACCTTCACTGATAATAAATATGTACAAAGAACTTTACATACAATGCTATCTTCAGTAATCAAAGGGATCAGTACCACCACCAGTGGCCTCAAACTCAGCACAGAGCAATATTGAGTCCTGAAACAAATAAGCAAAAGCAAATGCCAACAGTCCACACCTGCCACAGGTGAGCAGATGAATCCTAGAACAGGTAAGTGCAGGTAAATACAACAATAATACAAAATAAACAACAGGTAACTATTTACAATTTCTAAAACCCATTAACCAGAAATCATTAACTAAGAGATATATACATATACTTGCACTCATAAAATAGTGAGATCATAGCAACCCAAATATAACAAAATATTAGATGCAGACTGACAAAATGGAAGGCACTCTTACATGCCTTCAGAGTGCCAATGAGGAATGAAATACCTAGACTTCCCCATTCTTCAATGGGAGCCCTTGCTGCTATTCGTCAGAGAGAGGTACAAGATGCCAGGTCCTCCTGCCTCTCATGGGTTGGGTCAGGACACTTGCCCTGCAGGGACCCCATTGGCTCCCCTCCTGTGAATTCCCTCCCCTGTGGGAAATCCCTTTTCCCCGCAACTCATGACTTTTGTCATCGCAGGGCTGTCTCTGGCACTCCACTGCCTGGGCTATCTCTCCCCGTGCAGCAACCCACTCATTGCCCTGTGCACCAACCTGCGCACCGCAAGGCTCATTCTTCTGCCCAGGCAGGTTGGAGGCCAGGGCCATCTTGTGCAGTGCTGGGGCTCTATCAGTTTGTGGGCCCTCTGGTCCCATTCAGCCTGCATCAGCTACGTGGCCACATGCCAAGAGATGCCCAAAGTGGCTCCCAGAGCCCTGACCTGCTCCCAGATCCTCTGTGCAGCAATCTCTGTACCATGCCCTTGGCTGCTTGCCAAGGGTTATGGAATTTCCTTGAGCAGCCCCTAGGGTCTGAGCTCCATGCAGCCATCTCTGCACCACTCCCTGGCCACCTGCCAGAGGATGCAACCCAGGACTGCCTCAAACAGCACCTAGGGTCTGCACCCTGTGTGCTTCTCTGCGCACTGATGGGGCAGTGGCATCGGTCTCAGCGAGGGAGTCTTTGGGGCTCTTCTGGGCGTTGCTCCACCCACCAGGCAGCTTTTCCCCAGCTCTTCTCTGCCCCTTCTTCCTTCTTCCCCATCCCCTGATGCATCCGCCTGTGCTGGGCACACAGTTCCTTTTATTCTCTTTGGAGGCTCCGCCCCCAAGTTCTGCAAGACCAGCAGAGTGAAGTCTCAAACCTGGTACAAGACTTTTCTTCTTTTGTTTCTCTCTCTCACCTGGAGCAAAGCCCCTCCCAATGATTACCTGATTGGTGGATGGGCTCTACCAATCACAAAGGGGATTCTCTGAGCCCAGAAGTGCTGGGCTGTATTGGTAAGTCTGCCACCGAGAGAAATGTTTAATGTTTGGGATGAGCATTCAAATCATGACATTTGTGGAAACCAAACCTGCAAACGGATTGAAAGTCACTGATCATTAGCCTTAAACAACAACCTCTTCCACAAAAGGAGCAGGAAAATGACTAGAGCCAACATTTACAGCTGAAGGCTTGAGGTCTGTGTACAAAAAACTGTAGATGAAAAATGCACCCCATGATTTTTGCAACTGAGCTCAGATACAAGGGTACAGTGCATATATATATATAGGGGTTTGACTAGGAGGAGGCAGGACTTTGTTAATAAACTATATTGTTTGAACAGTTTTACTAGTGTGAAAATCCATATGTGTGTGTGTGTGTGTGTGTGTGTATTTATATTTAAAACCAGGTACCTCAGTTGCTTTTGCATGTATAGTTATATATTGCAAACCCATCATGTTCCAAAATTATGAGTCAAGGCCCAAAATATTAAAATTATTTAAAAACTAAAAGTTCATCTATGTACCGCCCAACTATATAGTTGGTCCAATAAAAGATATCACCCACAGAAATCCTTGCCTCTCACATTAGAAAATTAACCCATTTGAGGTTCTTTCTATGTTCCTTCCAGTGTTTTAATCTTTAGGGATCTAATTTTCAAGCTTTTCTCTGTAACCTGGAGGGCTAGAAACTCACTTTTTGAAAATGAAAGCTGTTTCTGATGAATGCATTTGACTCCAGGAAGTGGGGCTGTAAAAAAAACACCAAAACTTTCAGGGCTCCTGATAAAATTCCAGAATTACTTGACTATCATAGCTAATATTGAGTTAATTGACTATCATAAGTTTTTGTGGTATGTGCCTGCTCTGTCATTTGGTATGCTGTTGTGAATTGACCTGGCTTCTGAAAATGTTGCCCTTAAAGTCTGGCACATTTTTGGAACCAGGCTGTCAGCGAAGGAAAAATGAACTGGAACATCATAATCTGCTTCAACCATAGTAAAGAAAGAGAGAGAGACATCTGGTAGGCCACTTGGCAGACAGCCAACAATGAAAACTTCAATTAAAATAATGAACATGTTCTCAGGAGTGCATCTCTGAACTCAAGACCTTGTATGTCTACTGTGATTCTTGAAAGTCGACTACAATTGGTTGCTTGGTCCTAGGCAATTACATGACAGTGTTCGTTCAGGAGCCCTATATGTAACATTGTAATATCACCAAACTGAATACACAGTTCTGGAGAAGAAAAAGGGTCAAGTCGCAAAAGTGGAAATAGAGATGGCCTTGCAGTTCCTAATGCCCCATCAAACCTGGCGCCAGCCTTGCTGATATTAACAAAGAATGGCTCTAACATACAATCTGCCCTACAAAGCAGCCCACTCAACAGCATTCAGAAAGCCTTGCTGGATTCAGCAAAAGAAGTAGCCACTGATTAGTGGCTAGTAGATTAGCACTAATGCATGCTTCAGGTGCCTGAGACACACTTCTGTGCTTCCTAGAGGCTCACACAAGATATCTAGGATTGCAAGGAGTAGGGAGAAAAGGTAACCAGCAGTGGGCCCTCCCTTCCATGCACATACTTGATAACCCGAATAAAGAGACAGGAGATGAAAATTGGCTTTTATTTCCTGAAGGAGTCCACTGAAGGAAAGACACTCACATAAACTACTAGTCCTGTAAGTGATAGTAGGAAGATGTGACTATTGAATGTCCCTTTGAGAAATTTGAATATATGGCTGTAGAGGGCTAGTTTGGCTTGGAGGCCAGTTCCAAAATTGAATCTTGAATACAGTTGCAATAAAAATCCAAACATTAAATTCTAACATTGGGAGTATCCAAATTAGCTCTAACAAAAATGGATGATTAGGATGAACAAATAAAACAGACATCTATACATGATAGAATATTAGCACCCTGCCATCCCCCCTATCTTGGATTTTAAAAAGCTGTAGATATCCAGGAAACATGCTATATTTAGATTAGGGGTTGGACACAGCAAAATGTGCCAGCTAATGAGCCAGCACAGAAGTTCCTTCTTAAGATCATTTAGAATTTGTAATGGTAATTGCTTTTTGGCATTGTGAGGTCATTACAATGTGAGCTTAAGATGGTCAAATTATTTCAGTGAAGATCTTTGGAGACCCTGTTACAAAGCCATTATGAGGCAATATTACAATGGCAAAATGATTTCAGTGCATGCCTTGGAGAAGACCTCACTACAGTGCTCTTATGGTAAAATTACCTTGTGAGATTACAATGGGAAGTAAGAGCGCAGTGCAAGTCTATGGAGATTAGACTCAATTATGATGTCAAAACAAATTGAAACAATGTCAATGCAAGTTATACTATTAAGGTCGGGGTTTAAACCTAGAAAGGAAAGAAAATTCTGCATTAAGCCTGCCATATTACCTTTAAATCATGCCCTTATGCTAAGGTATGTAGTACGTTGAGTCCTCTGTTAAAGTGCCTGATTGGCCCATGTATTTCACGTACTGCAGATGAGCTCTGTAAAAAATAATTGTAGTTGCTTGGTACAGATCCTTACCTGATCAATCTAGGGTGTACAAAGACTCAAACAAATTCAGAGTTAAGGTTAGAACTGCAGATTAACAGTTTATACCTAACTCACATTTGTGCCCAGGTGTTAGAGGTGATAGCCTCCTAAAATACACTTGATCTTTCACACAATGAATTTGAGCTTGTTTAGATGAGAGTTGAGGTAAGAATTAAATTTAAGTTATTGTTATTGCTTGTTGTTCTGGTGGTCATATCCAAAGTCCTAACATGAGTCCTGTGTAATTGTGCCTGGTGCTGAACAAACTCATAAGTAGATACTGGGCATGCGTAGATGAAACGAGGGGCATGAGTGCACAACACTTTAAAGCAGGTTAAATGCTTTTGCACTGCTATAATGGTGTTGGTGTTTGCACGTGTTGGCGGTGTGTTGTGCACTAATTCCAGCTGCTGTAGCAAATTTGGCATCATAATGAGCCTTAAATGACTTGGGGCACAGAAAACTAAAACTCCTTTGAGGGGTTTTAGTTTGCTGCCCGACAGCCGTGGAGCAAAGCACTGGGCAGCTCAGGGGCTCTGCAGGATGCCTGTGCAATGCAACATGGTAGCAGTCTGGGAAGGCAGGCTCCACCTAAGAAAAGGGGTGAGCCTGATCTTTTTTTTTTCCCCTGGAGCCTGACTCCCTGCCTGAAGAAACAACTTGAATCCAATCTCTTCTCACAGTGATCAACCACTTCACCTTTCTATGTGTCTCAATTGTATCATTTTCTTGGTGGTATAGGTGAGCGCAGGCTGTGGTGGCAGAGTGGCTAAGGCAGTGGTTCTCATAAGACCTTTTCAAAGGTGTCACAGCACCAGAACCACCGCTGCTGCCCACTGTTGTGGCCAACAGGGACTGTCTGGTGTGCCTCTATTTGCAGGAGGAGTATGCTGAGAGGACTGGAAAGCAGCTGTAACAGGAGCCCTTCGTGCCACAGCCCTTCCCAGTCCACCCAGCACACCTCTTCTTGTGGGGGGCAGATCCACCAGGGTGTTTCTGAGTAACTGGAGCTTGAGCCCCGGGTACTGACACTGGAATGGAGATGGGGGTTGTGGGAGAGACATTAAGGGTCACTCAGAGGCTGTTAGCTCTGGTAGGGCAGATGGTCTATCCAGCCAAAGCCAGGAGTCCCCTCATAGTCTGGCTTCCCCTTCTCCCCACTGCTCTGTGGCAACATCTACTGTGTTAACCCTTTGACAGCTGCAGACAAATTAAGGCTTTTACAGTCATGCTCTACATATAAATCACTGGCAGATGTGAGAGGGTTAACAAAGAGGGTGAGTGAGGCTGACAAGAGGGCCCCACCCTGGGTACTCACTGTGAGCCTTCAACCCCTGGGTGATCCCATGTTGTGGCAGGTAAGACTCAGCCTGCATCTCTCACCTCCTTCTCCTGTGCTCAGGATAGCCCCTTCCCCAGCTCCACTCTGCCCAGGGTGCAGAAATAACTACCTCCACCACTAGAATAGTAGTTCTCTTGGGGTGCTTCAAAATTCAGAGAGGTTATAGGGGAGTTCTTTGACTCTAAAAAGAGAGCCACTGGGCTAAGATATCATGTTATAGCCTCTGAGGAATGAGTTTGAGCTTGCCTGGACCTCTATCAATGGCTGCCCACAACTGACCTGGCAGTAAAATGCTACTTGGTCCTTTGGACTGAGAAAGTCAGAGGTGTGGCTCAGTGTGATCCAAATAATATCTCTCCCTACAGATACTAGCACACACTAACCGTGCTAGCCCAAAGGGTCATTTAGGCTTGGGTGGGTTTTTGGCAAGAAAAAATAGGAAAAAGTAAAACACAAACAGGAGCTAAGTCTCAATGTGTGAAGCAGCTTTTTCATGGTGCTGTGAGTGCTCAGATCCCACTGAATATGCTTTGAAGGGACCCAGTATGTGTCAGGAAACACTCGGTACCTCAGAGGATGGGGTTCCCCATTCAGAATAGCAGATAACAACAGGCAAGATCAAGGACCAAAAGTTCTTCCAGCTGAGCCCAAATAGTTCCACTGTTTAGGAATAGTCTTGTGACTGCTGGCTAGTTGAGTGAGCAAAGGCTGATAGCATGAGGGCCAAGAAAAAGTATAGAAGCTAATAGGGAAAGGATGAGATTAACAGTGGTGGAATAGCTCATGAATTTTACTTTAGTTTTATTCATCTCATGATCATTCCTTTCTATATGACTTTTGCATACAGCTTATTGATCATCTTTAGACTAAATACTGGTTCTTTGAATATTGGTACTCAGAAAGGGAAATTGATGCTAAGGCAAATATTCAGCCAGCGTAAATTTAGCTCCAGTGACTTCAGTGGAGCTATGCCAATTTCTAATGGCAGAGGATCTGACTCATAAAACCTAGCCCATGGTTCCTTCAAAGCACTGCATCTAACAGAGAACTGATAACTCATTTACCTACCATTTGGCTTTTCTCTTGATTCTTAGAGTTTCATTAAGCCAATGGACTCAGTTTGCTAGGGCTCCAGGGTTAATTTTCTTTTCTTTTTTTCCTTCCAGTCTTGCTTTTCTTTTGCTTGGCAACTTTTGAGGTCTGTCCTGAGATTTGAATTCAAACCAAAGCAAAACTCATCCCAGCCCCCTTGGATGTGTTCATTTTGGAAACCACAGCTTGTGAACAGTCACCAGCTCAAACCATAAATCAGTCCCAGTCATCCCAGCTCAGCACTTGTGCAGCTTTTGACAATCCTGCGCCAAACTGTAACTAAAACTTTAGAGATTTTGTTATGAAAGTTTCACATAGTTCTAAATACATTTCCACTGCCATGGAGATACAAAACGTGCATCTTTTTCTTTTATATGGGTGTTATCCACTGTGCTAATTAGATCAGCATCACCGTGCACATATTGATACCATTAATTAACATAAAGAGTTACTCCTCAAAAATACATAGCAGTGTCTCTCTGACTCATTTGCCATGAGGGTAATATAAGTGAAGTACAGCACAGTAATATACCATATTTAGCTGCTGAGATGTAATCTTCTTTATTAATTGCTTAATGCAGCAATGCCTGGTAAAGCAAGTGCCATCCTGCATGATACTGAACGGATGCTCAAAAGTGCTGAGGGTTCGCACCTCTCACTGAAGTCATTAGGTGTCAAGGGCACTGAGGACCTCTGAGAAAATGCTCAGAACTTCACAGGTTCTGAGCTTTGCTACTGTGTAGCCCAAAATGAATACAGCTCTTCTTATTTTACATCTCCTGTGTGTGGATGCCTAGGTGAAATTCATTAAAATAATTTTCTGTTGCTATTCTACTTGATGATTAACCAAAAATCATAGAAGCTGGTTATACCAATTAATCCTCAAAACTCCAACAGAAAGGTGAGAAACATAAAGTGAAAAATATTTCCCAACTGCTTCTCAGCCTCACCAAGAAAAGGGTGGGAGATCTTACCTGATCTGCAACCTCTGTTAATCCCCAGACTCATGAGAAACATAAGAAAGATAAACAAGGAGAAAGAGTGAACTATGCATTGAGGAGGAAAATTGAAGGGGAGAGAGACTATAAATGGGAAAGAAGAGAGAGAAAAAGGTGATTCCTTCAGATACCACAATAATAGGTATGATTTAAGAGCTGAATAATACAGAATAAAGAGAAAGGGAGAAGAAAGAATAAATAGCAGTAAGATATAGTAAGATTGGAAGAAGGAGTGTTACAGAGCAAGGGTATGGGGGAAGAGAAAACAGGAGATTTTGAAATCTTGTTTTTTTTTTCTTCTGGAGGAATGAAAATATTAAAGGTACTAAAACTGGTTCTCGATACATTGTTCCAGGGAAGGTTACTGTCTGTGAGTATCCATGAGAATGACTCCAGGAGGTCATTTAGTTCCTCCCAGCTGCTGTTAGAACACAATAGACAATATGTCCTGAACTTTTTTCACAGACAACTCAGTCAGTGCTTGAATTGCAGAACAGTGTATAGCTGAGATCACAGCCAGCTCTACAGTTTAAACGCAGCATAGATGTAACTAGGGCTATAACTGTATAACTAAATATAACCATTTCCACTAGATTTATTTGCTGATGGCTGGAAAGATATTCTTTTAAACAGATGTCAGAGACAATGCAGATCTCCGTTTCCTGTGCCTTTGTGCCAAGACCTGTCCAGCTTATTCCACAGAGAGCAAAGTTTCTCTTTCTAAAACTCTGTGATTTTGGCCTGAAAATATTAATATTCCTGAGCAAGATGAAAATTTAAACTATAAGAAGACTTGAGGCTACGCACAATGATAGAGTGGAACAACTACGGCAGAAAGGGAAACCAAAAGGCAAAGATATTCTGTCTTGATCATGACATTCCTCTAAAGCCATGGAGATACAAATCTTGTGCTCATCCCTGTGTGAAACCATAAACTGGCCACACCAGGCCAAGGTCTAAGCCAAAGGGAATGGTCTGTACATGAAGCCTGTATGCTTCTGGTCAGGACATATGTGTACCACTCATCTTCCTAGTGTGAATATCATCCTGAAGAAACCAGACCTATGCCCGGCTCTACTTTGTATTCCAATCCTTTGTGATGAGGACTCCTATTTCACTTGACCTCAAAAAGATGGAAAAATAGACCCTGTGCCACAGCTGAAAGCAGGAGGGTAAAGATGGTTCAGAAGTCACATGTGTATTCATTCACCCGTTCTTTGTGGTACTTGTGTGCAAGACTGGTACCATGGCAATAAAGAGAGCAATTTTGAGGTCCTCTAATTTATCTTGTCCACAAGCAGGAGCCCATTACACCTTAAGAAATCTGTAATGGGCCTTTGTGGACCCCAGATGGGGTAAGTCTTTGCAGTGATGTGTAAAGAGTTACAGTGCCCAAGGAAGTAGCGTTAACAACAGGCAGATGTGCAAGCATAAATCCCAGTGCACCACTTTGAAAATGCATCCTTATGTGTCTTTTTTCATTTTACTTAAGCTATCATTAATGTAAGATAAATACATCTCCAAAGTAAAGAATTGCTTCTAAAACAGGACCGTGGTTAATGCTTCCATTATTGATCGGCACAGAGCTGGTTTATATATGCGGAGCTGCTCACTCTTTCAGGCTGCATCTGTTTTTGGCAAGCTCTGAACTCGCACATTTTCAGTAGCACTAATTTGAAGTGAATGCCTTATAATCCATGCAAGCAATCTTTGACATTAACATACATGTAGCGATAATAAACCCAAGCAAATAAAGTTCACACTGGTTCAAGAATAAGACCCACATCATTTGGGAACTTTAAATCCCTGGAGGGCAGAAACAACAGAGATGCAGCGAGACCGTGTTCTCCTTGCCACCTTCAATTATGTTTCCTTTCCCTTTTTATTTCCCTTCCCTCACCCCTCAGTAAAAGTACATAGTTTGGTTTTGGATTGAGGCAGCAGAAATGAAGAAACTCTTTAAAAATAAGCTTTTAATGTGTTCTGGAGGACTGGATTGGTCTGGATAACTACAAGTAATGAAAATAAACAAGAATTTAGGTTGATGTATTTAATCGGAGGGTTTGGCTTAGGTAATAATTACATTGCTCAGACAAATAATTGATGGCTCGGAAAAATACAGGTGTGCAGTCCCGCTGAACGACCTCTGTGGACTACAAAGAACGTGATGGTTCCTGTGATCCATACCCCAAATGTTCCATGTTTTCATTTGAACAGCTGTGCAAAGTGTTTGCAGTGAAACCAAAACCACTCAAAACTCACCTGCTTTTTCGTTTCTTTATAAACTCAAGAAGTTCAGGCCTTGTTTGCCAAAAAGGTCACAGACCTTACAAGAAAGTGTCAGTCAGCTTATGGCTTTGCATCAAAATCATATAAACTCCAAGCTTTGAAAGTGTCTGCAAGAAAACCACAGGAAATTTTCACATTGAGGGTTTTGGCTCATTTAAACATAAAATTCAGAGCAGAATTTGGGACATGGGATCCCATATGGATTGAAACTGAAGTAAATGTTTGTGAAATAAAATGGCTGGTTTATACATACCTCTGCATATTTGCTGTCTTGCATCTGTCTCAGAAATTTCAGCAAAGGAATATCAATTAAGTTTGGAGGGAAGGGGAAGGTAATCAGGGCCAGATTCTGATCCCAGTGTGATCAATGACCATTTTGCCATTGACCTCAGTGGTAGGCTGAATAGATTGCAATGAATAATTAATTTGATATTTTTAGCGTACTTTTCTGCCTGTGGAATATTTGAAGGCAGATTATGCGTTCTTCAAACTTATTAGTTATTCAAAATTGTTTGACACTTGTCTTTATACGGGGGATTGGTTGTGAATGATTCCCTGTGAGGATTTATCATCCACTGTATTTTACCCTCTGTATTCACAATGGTGTTCTGTGAGTATTGTCGGGCCAGTGGGGTTTTTTTGTGAAGTAAAGTACTATTTGGTCCAAGGAAGCATTGAAGAATTTGGTCCTTGTAAGCAACTCAGACAAGTTTGGTGCTGTTGTTTGCCCCTGAGACAAAGCACCACTCAGGTAGGTTTTTGCAATCGCACTGCCAGGCATTTGTGCCTATTGGGCATTCTCTGGCTAGATGTCCAGAGACTAGAAGCTGCTCTCCAGGCATCTCCCCAGGGCAGGCCTTTCTTGCTAGGTACAGATGTAAATACTTCAATTCCTTTGTTTTCCCTGCCTCGCTTTGTTTTTGACTGTGTTTGTACTTTGCTTAATTACTTGGTGACTGTCTTTT
Organism: Crocodylus siamensis; assembly: GCF_052110815.1. Taxonomy (NCBI): domain Eukaryota; kingdom Metazoa; phylum Chordata; order Crocodylia; family Crocodylidae; genus Crocodylus; species Crocodylus siamensis. The sequence continues at coordinate 176,299,820 of NC_143397.1, read as the reverse complement.
TCCTTTCATTCTCTGTTCACTTCTGCTTTGTCAAGTTTAAGCTTGGTAATTGTTTTGCCATTCAAGTGTCCTTTGTATTGTCCAAGAGGTTGCACACAGCATAGCAGATAACCACATCCCACTGTGGGCTGATGTGTGGTCTGCTTATGTATAACAGGATCATGGAATGATGTCTGTTTTTCTATTTACCAGTTATGTGGTAAACTTTCCACGTGTGCATCTAGCCACTTTCTTGCTATAATATGTTCTTCCCAGAACTGACGCTGCACTTTGCTTTTCTTGATGGCCTTGCTAATAGCCACTCCATGGTCCACACTAGTGTGTCTGCGTGCTGAGCACTGTGTTCTGGAGGAGCTGGGGAGCCATCCTGATGAACTATATTGGGCCCCCAATACTGTATTAGGGCACTTCTTTGAAAATGTCAGTTCTGCTTTGAGCTGTGCTCACTGTGACAGATTTTCGAGGAATTCAGGCTATGTGCACTTACCTTTCCATATCCTGTGGGTATGTGCAGGCAGGCTGGGAATTAGACCTAAAAATAGCATGCACATAAAAAGGTAAACCTTTAAGTGTCCCCAGAGCAGCGGTTCTCAACCCCTGGGCCATGGCAGGTCAGCTGCTGGTTCACAGCACAGTCAGCTGCCGGACCAGAAGTGGCCGTGGACCAGAAAACCATGGCCTCCACAGCCAGGCAGAAAGGCCATGCAGGGTCTGCAGCAATGCAGGGTTTGCACCCCTCCCCCGCCCCAATTTGCCACAGTTTGGCAGGCCACGGTTTTCCGGTTTACCAGGCCATGGCCATTTCTGGGCCATAGTTTGCTGGGCCACAGCATAAATACTTTGGGAACCCCTGCCCTAGAGTGTCTTCCAAATTAAAAAATGGGAGTACACCTGTCTTGCACCTGATGGTTTCTGGTCAGCACATCTGCTGTCATTCTGGGCATGTCTGCACTCCTTCTAGGGCACCCTCAAGACTGTCTCTGTGGAACATGTCATGCAGAAATGCTCTTGATCCGCACACCTCAGACCCAGGACTGAGACAATGAAGCCCATCTTGGGGGTGCCACCTGCTACTACTTTCAAGGATCTCTGTTCCTGGCATGATTGCAAGTAAAGGGTTGCCCTCAGTTCAGCTTTACAGCTTCATTTCTGGGTTTGGGACATAGAGAGCAGGAGTGAGTGAGCAGGGCATGCTTGTTGGCAGCAGCATAAGAGCACTATGGAAGCAGCAAAGCCCTAGCATCTGTCATGCCAGGGCATCCTCTTCCCTATCTCTGCCTTTGTCTTCCACTCCAGTGCCCTGACAATGCTCATTCCAGCTCTGTGAGACAGAAACACAAAAGAGGAAGAGCAAAACAGAAAAGAGGAAGGTTATAGGTTTAGCATTCCCATTAGTAATTTACAATAAGAAACAGAGAGTGAGCATCGGGGGGTTTTATGCGGGTGGGGCAAATGTGGATATCAAAATTAATAATGCACATCATAATGAGGTACAGAGGCAAGACAGGCAGACATGCAACAAGAACTACAAAGATATCTGACTTCCCTCATTGTTTGTGTGACTAGGGCAGAGACTAGGGCATACATGGATGCACTTTTTGCACCATTTTGATTGTCATGTGCATCTGTACACAATATGCATCTGTGGGGTCATGCATACGAGCATTCAAATTGCCTTTTCTACATGGGCCTGTCACATAAAGCTTTGAAACTGCATCCCTGAAAAAATATTCCATCATATTGCACTAGTGTGTCACCCCAGCCTCAGAGAACATGAAAAAAATGAAGATTTTTTAGGTGGTAATCTTATCAGGAGAGGTGCCTCATCTTCATTTGCAAATCAGATAAATAAATACCCCAGGAAGTTACCTGCCTGACATTGCCTTTGGAGATAGTCTCTGATGATCAAGTCAGTATAACTTCAGATCTTTATAATTTTTTCCTCTAAGACCCACTGTAAATGGCAGAATTGTGCAATATAGGACTTAAAGATGATAATGTGACTTTAAGATGTACAAATACATAAGATTGCCTAGAATTATACACTTTACATATTTCAATGAGAGACTTCAGAGAGAATCAAGGAACATTTCAGGGAGATTACAGGGAACACAAGGGAAATTTTTACCTAAAAATTGTATATACAGAGCTGACTTCAGGCACCTGCAGAATAACTATTAAAAATTAAATTACTAAGCCTAAACTAACTAAAATGTCCTCATTCCCCTACCCACTCCAAACCTTGTTCAGCCAGTCAATGCCCCATGGGTGCATAGTCTTCCTGAAGGTACCAGTGTATTTAAAGCACAGTAGTAATTATTCGTGCCTCCACATTTAATGACATCTACGGATTGGACTTGGCCAGTAGTTAGTATGATGCTCTGCCACATGAGACAGTAGATTTTAATCTCCAAACCTAGTCCCTCATTCCCCAAACTAGCAGCTAGTGGGGAAGTTGTGAAGCTGGGTCTATTCCAATGTGGGAGAAACTGATGAAAGATGCATAGTGCTCTTGCAGTTAACCTCTTCGACCTTATATTGGCCCTTGTTCTTCTTCCCTTAATTTTATTCAGGGATTGGATTATAGATCCCATATTTGCCTACTTGCCCTTGGAGATATCCATTACTTGGCCATACAGTAACACTATCTAATTCCCCCATCCTGGCATGAACCATTGTCACTTTCAGTTGCTATTTGCTATGAAAACAATGGCTTCTCAATAACAAGGGCAATGTGACACGGTCTGCAAATACCATGTTGTGGCAGCCAGGTAGATAATGTGTGTTACCATTGAATGCACAAAGGGGAAAAACTTTGAAACATTTTAAAAATGCAGGTGCACAAATTACTCATGCCAGGAGCAGCAGTGGCATTTTGTAATAAAATCTTCTGTTTATTCTCTTCTGTTGAATACACATACCTTCAAGTTCCCAGAGAAAGCAATGGCCTATGCTATCCAATGAACAGTTTTCAGATAGATTAAGAACATGTGCAAAAAGATATAAAACTTACAGATTTATAATAGGCATTGTCTACCCCGGTATTGTGTGTGCAGAATTCCCATTGATGTCAGTGGGAGCTAAGAACTTCCTAGAGACTAGATTTTCTTACCTTTTCATATTGTGGAATTATGGACTGCTCCAGTAAGATATTGTACTATTTTTAAAAAATCAATCTACAGTAGCATTGCACAACTCTATAGGGCAAATCCTAATCAGCAGGAATCTGGGTTTTCCATTTGCCATGGAAAAACAGAAAAAAACATGAATTTTCCTTTTTACTGGAGAAAAACTCAAATTTCTCATTTTAACAGAGAAACGCATGAATTTTGCGGTTTTGCAAAGAGCTCTCTGCAGGTTGGCAGAGTTCCAGCCTGCAAGGGGCTGCAGAGAGCCGGAGGAAGGTGGTCAGGCAGGGGGTGCCATGTGCATATTTATGCTCATGGCCACCAAGCAGCATGGGCTAGTGATCAGAAACTGATTTAAACCTGTAACAGGACAGGTTCAGTGCACATAAACCAGTCTGAAAATGTCTGAAACCGATTTGAGATAAACCTGGTTGAATGTAGTATCCATCTTAACTGATTTGGCTCAAATTGGTTTATGAAATGTCTATCCCAGACCTCTTGCTGGTGTAAGATAAACCAGACTCCCCCAGCATCTTGGCATGCTCTCTGGGCTGGGAAGGGCTCTCTGCTCCACAGCAGGGCTGGCTGCTCCCCTCTGCTCCCTGGCTGTAGCCCCACAGTCTCTGCAGGCATCTGGCTTCTGCTCCCCACCACCCCTCCCCACTCTCTGCTCAGCAGGCATTCCCCCATCCCTCGCAGACACTTCTCGGCATTAGCTAGCAGACCACATGCTAGCTACCTTCAAGTTGTGGCATACAGGACAAAGACAGAATAAACAGATAGCTGGTAATGTCCCTGATAAACACTGAGTTAGGGGTGATAAACATTACTTGTCCGGCTGGTGAGGAGTTGGGGGCGTGGAAACCTTTGCCTAATCATAGCATCCTGGTGGGGTCTGGCCATGCCTCACCCTCAGCTCAGCATTGTGAAAGGGAAGGGAGAGCTGCTTTAGTACCCCCCAGCTTCTAGCCTGAGCCACTGCAGGCATGTACCTGCATTTCTGGGATGAAAAGGGAATGTCTATCCACCTCCAAATCAGTTCAAGCTTTGCAGGTTAGACTAAACTGCAAAGAGTCAATCAATTCAGGCTCAGACTTTCTGAATGTCTGACCCTAGCCCTGGAGAGCAGCTCCTGCAGGTAAGTCTGGTGGTCAGGGATTAAGGCCCCCAAAAGGAGGGGGGGAGGGAGTTGAACAGGGCTGGGCTGTGGCTGGGGCTTCTGGGTGATGCACAGGGCTTGGGGCCCAGGGCCACAATGAATGGCTGCAGGGCCCAAGAGGAGAATGGGACAGAGCCGGAGGGGAGGGAGGGGAGGGCTGGCTCACGGCCACTGCTCACTGTCCTGAGAACAGGGTGAGGGCATCTGTCCCCCAGATCTGTGTGCGGGGTGGAGGCAGGCTGCCCAATGCAGGCTCAAATTCCCTCCCATGCTGCCATCCCTGGGACCTCTGCAGCCTGGTGGGCAGGACTCAGCATGGCAGGGCAGAGTGGGGTGGGGTGGGGTGGGGACGTTCCTTGCCACTGTGATCCCTGTGCTCCCCTGGTGAAGCACCCCCTGCCTACCCTGGAGCACCAAGGGGGAAAACTGCACACTGCCACCCCTGCTGCTGCTGGGCACCACAGGGTTCACAGCGGCAAGGAGCTTCGCCACCCAGCCCCATTCTGCCCTGCCATGCTGGATCCCGCCTGCCAGGCAGCAGAGCCCTTGAGGGAGGGCAGCAGGGTGGGGAACCCAAGCCTACAATGGGCAGCTCACACCCTCCCCTGTCCTGCACACAAATCCCCCTCTAGGAGTGCATGCAGCAACAGAGATTCAGCCCCACCCCCCACGCAAGTCCACAGCAGGACCCATATCAGCCTTCACCACATACTCTGCTCTGGCAGTGCTGCCCACATGGGAGGAGGAAATGGGCTCCCCACTCAGCCCACAGCAGCCACCTGTGGGTGGCAGCTGGGGCTCAGGGGGCAGCTGGGGGCCCACACTGGCAGCTTTGGGAGGGAGGGAGCTGTGGGTGGGGGGTGAGGGGAGCCATAAGGGCTAGTGGGCTGTGGGAGGGAGTGAGAGGTACCAGCAGGGCCAGGCGGGCTGTGGTTGAGGAGTGAGGGGCACCAGCAGGGCTGGGAGGCTGTGGGGAGGAGGGGAGTGAAACGCCTGGACCTGCATCCTGGTGACCTAAGGGAACAGAGGGAGCTCTGATTTTCCATGATAAAAAACCCAAAATCAAATACCAAAATTAATAGGTACTTAGAATTTATTTTACTATTGTGATTGAGGCATTGGTAGGCTTCCAAACTACTCTAAAATTGTAAATCTATCAATAAAACATTGTGTTCAATTGATACATATATACCTATATCTATTTTTTTGTGTGTGAATGTGTGTGTGTATATACATATATTATATATATATAGTAGGTCTGTGCAAAGCACTTCGGTTGCTGATTCAATTCAGAGGAGATTCAGCCCAATTTGGTGGCTGAATCTCCAAATCCAAATCGAATCAGGAGACCCTTTAATCTCTCCAACTCAAATCAGGAGCATCCGAATCGTTTCGGAGCGATTCAATGATTCAGCCATAGACACAGCTTTATATGTATTTTCTATGTACTTCGAGGTACCAGGTGCAGGTTATGAACACTGAGATGGTGGGGCAGATGGAACATCCCACAGGATTGTGGGGGGAGATCCCCCTCCTGCTCAGCAGCAAACCCGGAAGTGGACCAGAAGTACTTCCAGTCCACTGTGGGGTGTGTGGGAGACCCCCCCCCAGCAAGGTGCCTAGTGCTTCCTGGGTCTGGGGGGGTACCTGGTATCTCCCCACAGCCAGCCACTGAGCCAGGTGGGTGCAGGGGGTCCCCCATGTGCTTAGCAGTGAACGTGGAAGTGGACTGAAAGTATTTCTGGTTCACTTCTGGGTCCACCGCCGGGTGCATGGGGGACACCCCCCCCTCAACATTCCCATGGGACGCTCCGGCTGCACCACCATCTCAGCATTCACAAGCCACACATGGTACCTCGAGATAGGTAGAAAAACATATAAAGCTGTGTCTATGGCCAAATCGCTGATTCTCCAAATCAGAATTGAATCTTTCAGATTCAGATTTGGCCAGATCGAATCAGGACAGTGATCTGAATCAGCAAATTGAATCACTGTCCCCCAAACTGGGCCAAATCTGAATTGAATACAGCTTGCTTTGCACACCCCTGACATATACACACACACACACACACACACAGAGCGGCATTTCATTTTAATCGTGGATATTGGCTTTTTAATCAGAGAATTTGCAATTTTTTATTAGGGAAAACCAAAATCCCTGCTAATCAGTGACAAGCATTGACTGCATAGAAGCACCAACAAATTTATGAGCTTTTTATCTTTGACCACTTAGTCTTATGTGACATTTCCTTCATGTAATATCCATAGCATAGTGAGGAAAGAAGTCTGTGAAGCAAACACAAAAACAAATGCATAAAGTTCACACAGAGTGTTGATGCTCTCCATTCCTGCAACAATGGGTACAAATAGGAATGGGTCAGGAGACCAGCTCAGTCCATTCACACAACGGTGTGAAGGCTGTAATCTGAGTCCTTTATCCGATTATTACTGTGTGGTCTTCACAGCATACCTAGTCTCCAAAAAGTCAGTTCCAAACAGATTCTTTTAGTACACACTACCCAGCAAGACCTTTTTCAGAAAGCAGGCAGGTCAAGTTGCTTTATTATCTCTGACAGTTTAGGTATTTCAATGCCTGGCCTTCTTTATATGAAATAGCTCCTACTTATAAGAAATCTACTCCACTCTCATTGATTTAGTCCTTCTTCATTCCTTACTCTGTCAAATCTTTCATTGAAGCTAAGGGGCCAAATCCTAGGATCACATGTGCAGATCACCAACAACTTCCATTCATTTAAATAGGGAACATAAATTGTCAGGGTTTGGCCCAGTGAGAGTATTGGCTGAGGAAAGCCTGCAAGACTTGGTCCTACAGTAACACTATATATTGGAAATCACAGGGCTGTGGCCTGAGAGATTAGGAGCAGTGAGAACATGAAAAATGCTAGGAGGATTCAAAAGCATTTCCTAACCACCTTGTGAATTTTCTCTCTCTTCCTATCCAGCACGGCTAACTTCAAGCAATGGCATGTGTAAATTGATCAGTCCTAGTGTATGGCATGCTGAGCTGATGGATCAGCAGTGGCATAGACGCAGCTGTGCAAGTCTGGTGTCGAGGTGTTCCAGCCTGTCACTGCTAACTCACTGCCTGTCCGCAGCCATCTTTTGTTTCTATCGTAATTTCATCAATCACACATACAAGAAAGAGCAAAAGACATTTCAGTGCCCTCATTTTTTTTCTCACTATCTTCCTCCCACCGCTCAGCACTATCTGATGTTGTTCACATACTGTCTCCAGCAGGAATGGGCTTTGTTTTGGTAGAAAGGGAAATAATACTGTTATCTTACAGGTTTTGGTCTTTGTTCTAAACTAAGTTTGGTCTTGGCTTACTTTGGAGAGGAATTAAAGGCAGTGCATTTTTTTGGCCCTCGATTCTTCTCTTTTAGTTTCAGGAATATTACTTCATTGATATCACTGGAATTAGCTATGATTTGCCCATTTCTGCGAGGGAAATCGAGCCATTACTGTCACTGAAAAGTGTCACCCAGACGCTCCAGCCTACTCTTGCTTGTTTGGGGTTTTTATCCCAGGTTCTAGGTTTATTTTGTCTATTCTTGGGTTTCATTTCTAGTGCGTTCCCACACATATTTTGATATGCATCCATATGCTGGTCTCTTGCATGATTCTTTGTGTAGTTTGGCTATATTGAAAAACAGGTTTTACAAGTTTTCCTATTAATGTTGCTAACACTGGAGGCTGGGTATCTCCATGCTCCTCTCGAGCAAGTTCATTGGGACTATAAAGTGAGATGTTTGCAATTTTTGAATTCCCCCACATAATTCTAGAATCAAGAAGCCAGTTATTTGAAGGAAATGAGAAGTTTATTGTTTTAGCTTCATAATGATATAAATGAGCAAAGGAAAATTAGAAAATATAATTTATTCCATACCCTGTATTCTTTGACTCTAAAATCAAACCCAGAGGTGTTTTGGCTTTTGCCATCAAGGGATAACTAGGTCTAATGGCCACAAACTTCTAGAAGGCCAATTCAGACTTGATATAAGGAAAACCTTCTTTCCAGTCTGAGTGTACTGGAACAGACTCCCCACAGAGGTGGTGCAAGCAGCTACTCTGGACTCATTCAAAAGGCGTTTGGATATTTATCTTGCTGGGACTATTTGACCCTAGCAGACTTCCTGCCTCTGGCAGAGGGTCTGGAATTGATGATATCACAAGGTCCCTTCCAGCCCTAATGTCTTTGAAATCTATGAAATCAAAACGGCAAAATGGAGTATTTAATATGGGCATAGGAAGACTGAGGCATGACAGTTACGTGCTTTCCAAAACTGGGCCATGTGTCACTGCATATTTGCTGTTTCTGTGCATGAACTTGCTTGCAGTTCATGCACCTATTTTTGAATTTTGGCTCTGAGAATGTTTGTATATCCCAATACAACTAGGAAATTCTCAGGTCTGTTGTGCACTTGAACCTTTATATGTATAACTCCCACTGACATGAGAACTATAATTACAGTAGCTATTAATTAGGATTGTGAGTGAATACCCAAGGAAGAATGGCCCCCTAAGAATGTACTCTTCAGTGCATAGGCGCACTGTGGCACCGGCCCAATATAGCTCTCTCTGAGTGTAATGAGCATTGCTATGACTAGATTCTTGGCCTCATTCTTCCTTTCAGTTATGTGCATTTAGGTAGGGATGTCTCCATAGATTTCAGCTGAGCTATTCCCAGTATATACGGGTGTAAGAGGAAAATCAGGCCCTTAATTTGTCACTATAGCATATTAATTTCCCCTGTTTTAGGCACTTTCGGTGTAGTGTTCATTGTGGTTATTTTGCGCCTGTTATGTATGTATACAATTAAGGGTAATTGGCTTAATGATAGAGGTAGTGTAAATATGTGTAGTGTTTGCAATGTTAATGACATAATTTCTTTGGCACTGACATAATTATGACGTTTAACAATGTTGTAAACATCCTAATTAAATTTGAAGGAAAAAAAGACATTGCTCTTCAGCTTTACTTTTTCAGGTATTTAAGAGCGTTTCTCATTATAAAGGCACTGAAATAAATAAATTTGACTGTGTTAGACTGAGAGAGCTTGGATGTTTGGGGAGGAGGAAGGTGAACAACTGAGATTGAGAGCAACGTTGTATTGACTCTGCTATCAGTGAAGGTAAACTGAGGTGAGACTGGCTCCCCCTCCCCTTTGGGAAAGGTCATTGCTGTTTTGTGCACACTGCTGTCTACACATGAAAACAGAGTAGTCATGTACCAGGTTCTATGCTGGAAGCATTAATGCACCTTACCAGGAATCTACCATTGCTTCCAAAGAAGGTACTGTTTGATGATTACTTACTTCAGGCTTGATTATTGAGCTATTACTTATGCTGTGTGTTACTTGTTTAAACAAACTCCAATTTCATTTCAAGTCACTGAATAAGGATTGCTAAAATGTGCTCCCTAATGTTAAAGTGCTCATACAGTAGGGTATAAGGCCCCATAGAAACCCTCACATTCCATTGCTACACAATGGATGCAGCTACACATGTGCATTTACTGCACAGTAACTGAAACGACTGCGCAGTATGGGCACACATCTACATATGCATACCCATACGGCACAGTAGAAATATCAACTTACATCAACTTGAGCATAAATTTGATACCTGCATCATGCAGGTATCAAATTTACACCCGATTAGTTACTGCACAGTAATGCACATGTAGACACCTTACTGCTCAGTAACACTGTGTGTGGACTGACCTGGTCCCAAGTCAGTTCACACACAGCATTAATGTGCTTTAATGCCTGCATGTGTAGACACCAGCCCAATCCTGCTTACTGAGCAGTAATTTACTGTGCAGTAAATTTAAGCCATCGTAAATGCACATGTAGACACACCCAGTATCAAATATTCCTGTGTGTGATAAGTCTGTCAAGCAATAAAATTAGTGCATGACTGATGTTTATTTATTTAGGTACATCATAAAACAGTACAAATTAACCAATCATAAAATAGCTCGATGCCAAAATATTCTGCTGCTGAGGTCCTGGTAATCCCATTGCAACGTATAATATTGTAAAACAGTACTTTATGACTATATGTTTTTTTCCTTTTTTTCCTTTGGATTAGGTACAGCAAAGACACGAAAACCCTGTCTCTGATCCACTGTGCCCTAAAGACAGCAGGGTCACTGTGCTCATTATATGTATGCATTGTGTACACCTGTATTCATTATGTAAAGTGACAGCATATTAACTGCAATGACTTCTTCCTTACATTAATTTATTTTAAGTCATTCTTTAATTCAATATTAATTAAAATGAACAATTTAGGATGCCTCATTATTGTCCAGTTATTACTTCACTTCTCCAGCTTGCACAAATAAAGCCTATAGTGCCATATCTCATTTCTACTAATTTAGAATGAATGTGAATTTGTTTCACCCACATAAAAGCAGAGTGACTGGGATTTACTGCAGGTGAAGTACACAGGGAATAGCGACCAGCTCATGTGTAGGACCTAAGTTAGTACAGGCTAAAATTATGTCTACAGGCCCTCAATACTATTTAATTGAGGGGTTAGAGATATGTGCACTGATGGACACAATGAATCCTCATCTGGCCTAATTTATCCCATCTTTTCACAAGTGTCCATTCTAAAGTATACAAGGACAGCTATATGTCTCCTCAGAAACTATCCCCCAGAGCCACTCTTTTGGGTAGTCATTCTGCAAGTATAGAGGGTCTTGCACTGATCTTCTGTAGAAGAAGAAATGCCCCCATTCATTTTTAGGCATTTTAATATCAATAAATTAATTTAATGAATCTCAGTTTGTGCCTTCATGTCAACCTAATGCTTCCATTTATTTTGATGGCACTGAAGTGTTTCTTTATCAGTGATACTACAATGCAAACTTGGATTCCACTGTTGTATCAGTTATGGGTGAATTCAAAGGGACTTTGCCTGAATAAGAGAATTGAGGACAAATCATTTTTAGATGCAAAGAAAGAACTCCTCCTGAAGACAATGTGAGCTACAGTCATGTATTCACAAGAGTGAGATGCTCTAGCCAGGCCTGCAGGATTTGGCCTTTGCTTAAATTATAAACTCTCTGGGATGAGGATCATTTCTTTGTTATGTGTTTGACTAATGCCAACTCAATAAGGCGCTATGACTGCTGCTTTTAGGCATGAACACAGTACAAGTAAATACTATAATAATAATCAACTACAGTTAGCTTATGTGGTTACTACACAATAAGTTGTGGCTTTAACCAGAAAAATCCACCAACCTTAGAGTTTCCTAAATAAAACTAAAGCCATTCCACAAACTATTACTTTTTACATATCTTGTGTATTTTCACTATTTTTCCTCTTGTTGGGGAATTTCTTCCCTCAACACTCAACAAAATGAATCTTTCTGGCACAGAAAAGTTTCCATAGATACCAAGATACAGTCATTAATGATGAGCAAACCACATAATGTTTTGAAATTTGGTTTAGTTCAGAACCACAAGCTGAATGCCATCCCAAACTGTCAAAAATTCTTGGCTCTAAAATATTAGCCTGGGAGCTTTATGCTTGATAACTTCTGTTGCTGATCAGGCTGCAAATATTGCTAGAATAGCTTCTATCATTCACTTTAAATCAGGACTTTATCTCCTGTTCACAGCTGGAACCATTAAAAAATGAAGGGGTAGAAGGAAAAAAAGGGAAGGGAAATTGTACATATTTACGATGCTGGCATTGTTTGCCATGTTCTTGTTTAATTCAAGTTAATTTATTAACCTCTACTACTTGTCCCCTTTCAAAGAAATGACAACAAATCTATAACCTTTTCTTCTTGAGGATACCAAAGTGATACACAAGCACCCATGTCAAGGCATTAAATATCAGTTTCCCATTTCTCAGATGAAGATACTGGGTGCATCTACATGTTCATTAATGCACTTTTGCTACAGTGCATTAAATTTAGTACCTCTAATGAAAGCGCATACTTTTTTTAGTGACATTTAATGCTCAGTAGCCTATTTTTACTGTGCATTACCATATTAGCACAGTTTTTGACATATCACTTAATGCCCAGTAAAATAAGCTACTGCGCATTAAAGCACGCATGTAGGTGTGCCCACTGTGGTATTAATGACAGAGATGTAGAGATCACCCTAAAAGAACTTCAGGTGACAATTGTTCCGCACATGAGTCAGAAGAAAGGTCAATGTTCAAACAGTTTTGTTTTTTTGGCTGACATCTTCCAATTTCATGGAATTCCCCATACATTGTGGTGAGTGGAAAGTGAACGAAGGACAGTACAAAGAAAGACAGCAGATGTCTGTCATCTGCCATAACAAACCAGGCAAAAAACAGATATAGCTTCAGCAGCCCTGACTTTGCAGTCCCTCCTCCTTTTGTTTGTTCCTTTTCTCTCCACAAAGGCTGAAAATTGAGTATGTTTAGGTGGAGGAGTCCCTAGCAATCCATTTTCTCTGGAACCTTTGATTCAGAAGTAAAGGGGGCAGAGCAGCCCAAAACAGAGCCACCATACCTCTGCATGGATGACTGCATCTTTAATGGATTCACACAGCTTGCAAGTAATCTGTGGATTCTGGAGGCAATATTCCCCTCCCCACTCTGCACAGGGGAATCCCTAGCCCTCAAGCCCCATGAAATGATCAAAGAAAACTCTGTGTGAAGCTCAGAGAATTTTCCTGGCACTGTCCGTGGATTTCTCCATGAAACGGAGTGATCCATTGCAGAGTAATTAAGACCCAAATCATCCTCAAAAGTGTGTAGGCATCCAATTCCCATTTTAATTTCCATTCTGGAGTTTGACTCTTAATGCTGTAGCGAAAGAAGGGTGAGCAAACAGTCACAAACATCAAAGGGGAAAAGAAATAAGGTGTGAATGAATAAGGAACAGATTTGTCTCCTTCATGTTGCCTGTCTGCCCCGTCAAGGACATTATTAAGCACTCCCTACCTTCCTGCTCCCACTTGCTTATACCAAGCACAGAAATGTTGCAGTGAAGCCATTCAAGGGGTATCCCCTTCCAGTCACGCTTTAGACCACTATTTCTAGCATGCTTGAAAATGGACCCAATTCACCAGTTCACTTCCAGGTTTGACATGTATAAGCAGGAGTGAGCAGGCAAGGTGTGGTCGAAAGTGTCCTTTCTGGGCACACCAGGAACATCATGTATACATCCCCTAAGGATTCAGATGGTAGTAGAGAAATTAAACAAGTTAAAAAATAAAAGATAAATATCACTATGACAAAGCTTGGAAGAGAGATCATTAGCAACCTACGGCTCTTGAGAACTTCACCAGTTTCTTCATGATGGCATCTCAGTTTTTAACATCAAATCATGATACCAAAAGCCCACCAACAAAAAACATGGTGCTTCAAGTCCCAGGTTCCAACCCAGAAAGGCTAAGCTGTTTTTCATGCAAATACTTTCTCTTAAAGCCAGTACATATCCAGCCCCACCTTCCAAGAACTTTTCTTCATGAACAGTTAGTCCCCACCAAAATTCCCTATTGTCTTCTCTTTGCCCTGATGCTTCTCCTCCTACCCACTTAGCCATATTGGTGAATGTTATCACTTAAGAGTATCTACTCCTGGAGAGAAAGGTTGGGTCTCTATGGGCACCTCTACATGTGCATTAATGCACCATGGTTACAGTACACTAAATTTAGTACCTGTAATAACAGGTACTAACTACATGTGCAGTAACCGGTGCTACTGCGCAGTAGCACTGGCATGCACCTTTTAAGTCACACTAATAGCATGGCTTTTGCTACAACACACCAATGAGCAGTAGAATTAGTCCACTGCACATTCAGCATCTCATGTAGATGTGCCCTGTATGTTTTTGTGTAATTCCTGGAAGCAGAGTCCTGCCCTTGATGGGAGCCTCTTGGTGTTAGTGTAATAAAAATATGAAATAAAAGTGGAGGAAATAGCATATACTTGAATTTGGGAACTATTTTCTCCTCTATGTAATATCTTATTCCCATTGTTCTCAGAGACAGTTGCTTTTGAATTATGTATATATGCACATAAAAAAAGAGCAAGATAAACATTTTGGCTGATTTTTTTAAAGAGCTGTTTGAAGCTGTTATACATAGTCTAGAGTGATATGAATCAGTGGGCAGCATGCAGATGAGAGAGTCAAGGTGCATGATGAATGCAACTAATTATAGACTATCCCCACCACATGTAATGTATAATTATCCATTATGACATCCAGAAGACTACATTAAAAGAACTTTAAGGTGGCAAGTCAAACACTCAATAGTTTGGAAATTCCAGAATTAAGGTTGTCTTAATTCAGCCCCTTTGAGTGTAAGCATTATGGTTAGAGGGGTAAAAAAAGACCCTTTTTGATCAAAACACTTTGATCTTTTTTTCAGCTGCTCTAATGATGTTATAGTCCTTCATTAGGTGAGCACATACTGTTTCACACCCCCTCCCCTCAACTGCATTGTTTGTCACAGGGAGGCCATGGTTTTCAATGCGGCCCTTGGTTACTGCCATGAAAACATACATTCTCCTGCCACGCTCTGTTGTCTTCCATAGTGAAAATCCCTTTCATACCTTACAGCTTTATTCCCTCTGAAATCAAGCAAGTAGTTAGACACATGCAGACTTCCTTCACCCCAGTCTACAAACATGGGTCTTGCAATGGATTCTCCATAGAAAATCTGCTTCTCTGCTCTTTTCTCCAGGCTTTCCACCTTCCCAAGGCTCTTTTCCCTAATCAAAGAATCATAGAGAAATAGGGCTGGAAGAGACCTCTAGAGGTCATCTAGTCCAGCCTCCTGCCTGAGACAGGATCATCCCTAACCAAACCATCCTATACAAATCCATAATCTAAACTCTTTGTAAAACTACCATCAACCCTGACACAACATAGACCTAACACCCTACAGGTAAATCAGGAGAACAATCAAAAACCAATGGCATGCTTCCATAAACTGTTTTTAATATATGCTCAAGAGATCCCAAGCAGAGGGCTATGTCCCCCACTATGAAGGAAGGCAACCCCCCCCCCCCACACACACACAATCTGTACCAATCTGATCATGGGGTAAAATTAATTCCTGACCCCAAATATGACAATCAGTCTGACCCTGAGAAGAGGGGTAAAACCCTGTGCCCAGGAACCTCTGCTCTGGTCCCAGCAGGAGCACTGGCACACACCAAAGTCCCCAGCCTTGACGGTAGCCAACACCCAACGCTTCTGAGGAAGGCTTAAAAACACCCTGACACATGTAGCAGAAAATGGGTGGGAAGGGGCAGGGACGACCAGCAAAGCCTAGAAGCATGGGAAGTACCCACAGTGGAACATAGGCATAGCTACATCTAGATCATCCCCAACCAGTGGCTGTCCAACCTCTTCTGGAACAACTCCATTGATAGAAAGTCTACAGCTTCCCTAGGCAGTCTATTCCACTACTTCCTTGTTCTAACAGTGACAAAGTTTTTCTGGACATCCAATCTAAATTTACTTTGCTGCAACTTCAATCTATTGGTCTGCATCCTCCCCCTGCAGCAAGTGAGAAAAGGTATTTTACCTCTTCTTTATGGCAGCCCTTCAAAATTACTATCATGTCCCCCCACTCTTAAGCACCTTTTCTACAAGCTGAACATGCCTAGTTTCTTTAGATTCTCTTCATATATGGTTTGCTTTGCAAGCCCTATTTCATACTTGTTGTATACTTCTGGATCATCTCAAATTTCTCCATCCATGCACTGATAATTACCCTTTACTTGCGGCTATTGAGCCAGTTGTCTATCCACCTTATAGTACTTTTATCTCACCCACATTTCTCCAATTTGTTTATAAGAAGGTCCTTCAGGGCTTCGTCAAAAGCTGAAGTCCAGATACACTAATTCCCTTCATTGACCCAAGTAGTTATTTTATCAAAGAAGGAGATCAAGTTTTAATTGACATGACTTGTTGTTTGTGATAACCTTTTCCTACACCAGATGCTTGCAAATGGCCATTCTTAGGATATGCTCCCATGACTTCCCAATTTTTTAGGTGAGGATAACCATAGATCTGTAGTTTCCTGGGTCCTCCTTCTTGCCCTTTGTAAAGAGGAGCACTACGCTGGCCCTTTGCTAGGCCTCTGGTACCTGGCCCATCTCCCAAAACCTTGTAAAAATTGTTCCCGAGGGCTCTGAGATGTCCTCTGCCAGCTTCTTTGGACCCTGGCCCTGATGACTTGAATTCATGCAGACCCAACAAAAGATTTGATTCTCTTTTGTTATCTCTTCCCTCAGCTTGCTCCATTTATTACCCCAATAATCCCTATTAGGTGTCTGGCTGCAGCTTTATTTTTTGTGAAGACTCAAGCAAAATAGCTGTTGAGTAAATCTGCCTTCTTTGCATCTTTGTTTAGGAGTTCCCCCTGATTTGTTAACAGAGGACCCACAGGTTTTTCCTTGGTCCTTCTTTTCTGGCTCATTACAGAACCTCTTCTTTTTGTCCTTATCATTCTTTATCATTGCCTTCCTGATTTTGCCCCTGTGGGTTCTTGCTATTTCCTGGTATGCTTCCTTGGTGGCCTGCCCATTCTTCCATTGCTTCTATGCTTACCTTCTGTATCTGAGGCATTTTAGAAGCTCCTTGTGCAGCCCCCTAGGTCTCTTGCTATTCTTCTTGTGCTTCCATTGTGTTGGAACTGTTTTTTTGTCAGGCTTGCAATACTGTGCCATTTAGAAGCACTCAGCCCTCCTTGGTGCTTTATCTTGCAATCTATCTTCCCATTACACTATGCATATTCACTCTTTGAGTCAGATGAAATCTACCTTTTTCAAAATCTGGCATCCTAATTTTACTGACCACATGCTTTCGGTCTCACAATCTAGAATTCTATCAAATCGTGATCACTTCCTCCCAAGTTACCCACCCTCCACCACTCCTTTCCTGTTGGTCAAGACAAGATCTAAGATAGAAGATCTCCTAGTTGTATCTTCCACTTTCTGGAACAGAAAGTTGTCCTCCACATAAGTTAGGAACCACCTTGACATTTTATGTTTGGCTGCATTGTTCTTCCAGAAGATGTCTGGAAAAGTCATCCCATCAGTACCATCCCATAACTTTTGGATAGATTTGTGACCTGCTTGAAGAGTGCCCCATCCACTTCCTTTTCCTGATTTGGTGGCCTATAATAAATCCCCACCAATATATTGGAGCTTTCATCTTTCATTTTCACCCAAATGCATTCTGCTTTGCTGTTTTTGCTAATCACTCCTTATCTGCTTTTTATTCCCCCTCGAAGCAACCTTCATGGAACTTGAAGGGAGAAGCCTGTGCTATGTAAGCGAGGGAGGAGTTTGGAGGCAACATGAGGAAGTTGATTATAGCTAGTTGCAGTTGCCAGCATCTCTGTGAAAAGTTATTTTGATAAGCACTGACTCCTTTCTGGTGGGCAAGCTGACAGGCTGAGGTATTGATGAATACACAGTCACATGGGTGGCAAACTGGCTCCAGAGGGTGGTGGTGGACGGGTTGATGTCAACCTGGGAGGGTGTGGGCAGTGGAGTCCCCAGGGCTCAGTCCTTGGGCTGTTCAACATCTTCATTAGCGACTTGAACGAGGGTGTGGAGAGTACCCTGTTCAAGTTCACTGACGACACCAAAGCTGTGGGGTAAAGTGAATACACCGGCAGGCAGGAACCGCATCCAGGCAGACCTGGATAGGTTAGAGAAGTGGGAGGATCTGAACAGGATGCGGTTCAACAAGGACAAGTGCAGAGTGCTGCATCTGGGAAGAGGGAACCAGCATTATGGTTATAGGTTAGGGGCTGCCCCTCTCAGCAGCACAGAGGCAGAGAGAGATCTTGGAGTCATGATTGACTCCAGGATGAATATGAGTCGCCAATGTGACGACATAATAGGCAGAGCCAACTGCACCCCCTCATGCATCAACAGGGGCATCACTAACAGGTCCAGAGAGGTCTTGCTCCCCCTCTATACAGCGCTGGTCAGGCCGCAGCTGGAGCACTGTGTCCAGTTCTGGGCGCCACACTTCAAGAGGGACGTGGAGAACCTGGAGAGGGTCCAGAGGAGGGCTACTCAATGGTTGGGGGCCTCTGTGGCCAGCCCTATGAGAAGAGGCTGAGGGACCTGAATCTCTTCATTCTCCACAAGAGGAGACTGAGGGGGGATCTTGTGGCTGCCTACAACCTTATCAGGGGCCAGCAGCAAGGGCTCGGGGAAAGTCTGTTGACCAGGGCCCCATTTGGAGTCACCAGGAACAACGGCCACAAGCTGAGGGAGGATAGGTTTAGGTTAGATATTAGGAAGAACTACTTCACGGTAAGGGTGGTCAGAGCCTGAAAAAGGCTTCCCAGACAGGTGGTGCTCTCACCTTCCCTGGAAATCTTCAAAAGGAGACTGGACAGGCACCTGGCTGGGGTCTTATGACCCCTCCCACCCCCAGTGCTCATTTCTGCCCATGTCAGGGGGTCGGACTCGATGATCTGTCTAGGTCCCTTCCGACTCATTGATTCTATGATTCTATGATTCTTTCATATTAATTTCCAGTAGAACTATGTGAAGCTTCTGGTGCCGATTTGATTCAGAGATTCGGCCTGATTCGGTAGCCAAATCTCCAAATCCAAACTGAATCAGAGGACCAATTAAAAGGTCTGAATCAATGCAAAGCTCTCTGAATCAATTCAGAAAAGATTCAGAGAGCTTCGGTGATTTGGGCAGTTCCCAGTCACTACAGCAGGGAGCTGGACCCAGACTCCAAGCTGGTAAGTAGGGGGCGGGGGAGGGAAAGCTGGAGGAGGGGGGAGGGGACCATGCGGGGACTTCCACCAAGCCCCATCCCCTGCCTGCCCCTCATCCCCCCTACCCCCATCCACTCCCCCAGCCCCCTCCACACAGCTGCCCTGCCCACCCCAGCTCCCAGTGCTTTAAAAAAAAGCCCCAAATCAGTGGGTGCTGCCCAGCAGGGGGCGATCCCTGCTGCCTCCATTGCTCCATGCTTCTATGAGCCCCCTAACTCCCCTCACTCTCCCAGCCCCCCATGGGTGCCCCGCCCATCCCAGCTGTGGCCCTTTAAGAAAAAACCCCCCACTCACCAGCTCCTGCAGTGGCCTTGGGGCTTTGGGGAGCCTGTGCAGAGCCCCCTATACAGTGTGGGGCAGTGTGAGGCAGCAGGGATGGCCCCCTGCCCAGCAGGAACCAGTAAGTCAGGGCTTTATTTGTTTTTTTCTTAAAGGGCTGGGAGCTGGGGCAGGCGAAGCAGCCATGAGAGGGGCTGGGACAGAGTCAGGGGACTTGTGGCAGAGCCCCCCATGCAGTGGGGGGCAGTGGGACTCACTCCCCTGCCTGGCAGCACCTGGTGAGTGGGGGCTTTTTTTCCTCCAAGTGCTGGGAGATGGGGCAGGTATGGCAGCCATTGATGGGGCTCAGAGAAGAGGCAGGGGATGGGCCTGGGTGATTCAGAGATTCAGCCAATTCGGCAGCAGCCGGATCTCTGAATCAGATTCAACTGAATCAATTTGGGACAGTGATTCGAATCACCAAATCGAATCACTGTCCCCCGAATCAACTGAATCTGAATCTGAAGTAAATACTAGATGAGATGGCTGGCTCCATGGATGTGGGGAAAGCAGTGGACATGAAACCCCTTGATTTTAGCAAGGCTTTTGATACGGTCTCCCACACGATTCTTGCTAGCAAGTTAAGGAACCATGGGTTAGATGAATGGACTGTAAGATGAATAGAAAGCTGGCTGGATCATCAGGCTCAATAAGTAGTGATCAATGTCTCAGTGTCTAGTTGGCAGCTGGTATCAAGTGGAGTGACTCTGAGGTCAGTACTGGAGTTGGCTTTCTTCAATATCTTGATTAATGATCAGGACGATGGAATGGAGTTCACCTTCAGCAAGTTTGTGAATAACACCAATGTGGAGGAAGTACTAGATAGGCTGGAGGGTAGGGCTATGCTTCAGAGTGACCTAGACAAACTGGAGGATTGGGCCAAAAGAAACCGCATCAGGTACAACAAGGACAAGTGCAAAGTCCTGCACTTAGGATGGAACAATCCCATACATCACTGCAGGCTTGGGATCAGCTAGCTAAGCAGCAGCTCTGCATAAAAGGGCTGGGGGGTTATAGTGGATAATAAGCTGGATATGAGTCAACAATGTGCTCTTGTTGCCAAGAAGGCTAACAGCATACTGGGCTGAATTAGTAGAAGTATTACCAGCAGATCAAGGGAAGTAACTATTCCCCTCTATTCTGCATTTGTGAGGCTACATCTGGAGCACTGTGTCCAGTTTTGGGGGCCCCACTACAGAAAGGATTTAGACAAATTGGAGAGTCTAGTCAAGAGCAACAAAAAAGGTTAGGGGGCTGAGGCACATGACTTATAAAGAGAGGCTGAGGGAACTGGGCTTATTTTGTCTGCAGAAGAGAAGACAGAGGGGGGATTTAATAGCAGCCTTCAACTACCTGATGGTTGGTTTGAAAGAGGATGGAGCTGGACTGCTCTCAATGGTGGCAGATGACCGAACAAGGAGCAATGGTCTCAAGTTGCAACAAGGGAAGTTTAGGTTGGGTATTAGGAAAAAACTTTCTCATTAGGAGGATAGTAAAGCACTAGAATAGATTACCTAGAGAGGTGGTACCTACCTTTAGAGGTTTTTAAGGCCTGGCTCAACAAAGCCATGGCAGGAATGATCTAGTTGGGGATGATCCTGCTTTGAGCAGGGGGTTGGCCTAGATGATGTCTTGAGGTCCCTTCCAACCCTAATTTTCTATGAGTCTATGATAATAACCTTATTCATAAGTTCATTCCATTTCAAATAAATGGAAGGGCAAAGTTTTGTATAACCAAGTTGCACTTCTGTCCCTCCCACTCCTGTCCACCTGCCCTACCAAAGGACACATTTTGACAACTGAAGGAAGCCAGGTAGCAAAGTCATGTGGAAAGAGGAATTCAGGGAAATGAATGCAGGAAAGTCCTGACTGTCCTGTAGGTCCAATGTGGTAGGTCTGATGTATACCTGGCAGCACAGAGCCCAAACTTGCCACTGCTGCTGCTGGGAGTTCAGCAGTTCTTGTGCTGCACACTGTACAGCCACACAGTCACAGCAGAGACACTGGCCATGCAGTCTCCAGTTTGCCAACCAGTTTGGCATAGGCGAGTCCACAGCAGGAGATGCAGCGCAGATGTTGCAGGCTATGCAGCAGGTGCTGGCTCTGTGACTCACCCACATCATCAACCCATGGGAGGTCAGCAGCAGGAAGAGGGCTCTGGTACTAGTTCTGCTACAGGAAGGAGGTGACCCTTCATCCCAGCCATGATCTTAACACATTACAGCAGCCTGTCTCTGTACCCATCACAAGGGGACTTCCCAGCTGCCCCACCGCCCAGCATGATTCTGATGTTGCCTCTGCTTCACAAAAGGCCCTGAGGAGACTCTCCTTCACTGATTGCATTTTCTGTTTGTAAAAGAGGGGACCTGGACAAAGGCTCAACCACCCACGAGTTCGTGCTCAGTGTCCTTGTTCTCTGTAATGACTTGTTGGTTTCTGTAGCATAGCAGCTACCATGTTTGCCTCACAAAAAGGTTCAAACCTGACAGAAACAACCCCCTCCTCACTGCCCTTCCTGTGGCCTGACTTATAAATAATGCCAGATGTGCTGACTCAGCAGGAACAGCTATTTCTGGAAGAGCAGAGGAGGTGAATTCCTGCCCTGTTCATGTGGGAGAAAGGACGTTATCAAGTCCATAAAGAAAGACAATGCTGAGCAGTGTGACTGTGGAAATCTGAGACCTGGGCTCCACCTCCCTAGGGCAGTAGAGCTCAGCATGATAGAATCCATGGAGACGTATGATGAGAGGCAGGGGGCAAGGAATGCAGTTTCTTGGGATGCTGGAAGAAGGAGGCATGCCCTGTGGTGCCATGTGTAAATGGATAGGCATAAGACAAGGCACTGGAAAATGTTGCCTTGCCAAGGAATTGCAGTTGTAAAGAATTAATATTTCTTTGTGAAACTACCATGTTTTTTTCCCCAAGAAATACTACTTGAATGGCTATGCAGCTGAGTTTTGCTGTGCTAAAAGAGTGTATTCCTTGTTAGAAATGTAACACCCATCCATGGGCTGCACCCATGGAAGATAACTTAATTAAAAAGCTCCAAAGCAGCACCTAATAACAGAACAAATGGACAGCATGGAGGGAATTAGGCTATTAGGAATGGCCTTGCACAAATGCAGCATCTGAGGAAGTAAGAACTGAGTCTGCATACAGAGCTAGCTATGGGAATAAAATGAGAAAATGGAGATAAATCTGTTTAACTATCTCATTGGGACAAAAAGGATGAGAAGCAAGTGAAACATTGCTGCTACGAATGAGACCCAATTGGAACAACTGGGCAAGGTGTTTGACAAGTACTTTGACCCAAGATTAATGAGGCCATAGAGGGATACTCTCTTTTACCTGAAACCAAGTAGCGAAGAAGGGGAACAGTTACTTATATTACAGAGCTGAGAACTCTGCATCTTAAAGACATTTAACTTTGGAGTCATTAAAGATTCCCTAAATAAAGATATTTGTTTGTGGGGGACACAATTCTATCTTTGAAAAAGGTTGTTGAAAGAAATAGATCTAACCATAGAGAAGTTTCTCCAAATAGCAAGGCAACTGAACTGATCAGGGACATGCTCAATACAATAATAGCCACTAGCAGAGAACAAATGCAAAGACCAAAGCTAAAGGAACCCAGGAAGAAGGGCTTGGATCATTCAACTTTATTCTGAAGTCATGAGAGTTTCCCCCATTCCCAGAAACATGCTTAAACTAATCATCAAATAGTTTTTTTTCTTGCCTCTTTAACGAGACCACCGTCTTGCTGAGAACAAGAACTCGACATGCTTTGAATCTAGCAATGCATGTTCTAGTCTATGATATTGTTACAAATTGCATTTTTCCAGGCTATTTACTCATATCTTTAATTTACATATTCCTTTCATAGTATCTGATGGAGTCAGCTGTTGCTCACAAAAGCTTATGCATTTAAGTTGCAGTTAGTTTATGAAGTGTCTCTCTACTTCATCTTCTGCCTCACTTCAGACTAACATGGCTAAATATCTCTCCCTTTGTAGGGATAAAGTAATCACTACAAGCCCTAAGTTTCATTCATTTCCCTTCAGTAGTACCTGTGACTTTTCTTCTAGTGCTAAAAAACTGCTTATGGCAACCTACTGGCTTGTGTACAAGTGCTCAACAAATGAGCCATTTATTTTCAAGTGTCTAGTCTAATCACCAGGGATTCTGGTTTTCTCTGATGAAAAAAATTGAGAATTCTCTGATTAAAAACTTCACGTCCATGATTAAAATGAAAGGCTGAGATATATATATGTATGTATGTATTTATGTATCAGTTGAATACAATATTTTATTGATATATTTACAGTTTTGAAAGCCTACCAGTGTCTCATTCACTATAATAAAATTAATTCTAAATAACTTTATATTTTGGCATTTGATTTTGTAGAATATGTACTGGATTTCATCATGAAAAATCGGAGTTCCTGCTGCAACCACTCTGTACACTCCAGGGAATTATGCACAGAAAAATTCAAAATTATGTGCAGGAAAACATAAATTTAAGCTAAATTAATTACTTTTTTTTTTTTTTACAAATTGAACTAAATATAACACTATTTGAACCTTCTTTAGAAATATATGCAGGTACTTTGTATGGTTGGGCGCGTGGGTGTGAAGTGTGTGTGGCTGGGGATTTGTGAAGGTGTGGGCAGATGTGTGGGATTTGTGGGTGGATGTGGGGTTTGTGGAGGGGTCATGAAGGGGTGTGGGGCTTGTGGGGTGTGGGAGGAAGTGGGCAGGTATGGGGTTTGTGGGGAAATTGTGAAGGGGTGTGGGTGTGTGGGGGGTATGTGTGTGGGTGGGTGTGGAGAGTCAGTGTGGGAGTATGTAGAGTTTGTGGGTGGGTGTGGGGCTTGTGGGGGAGTCGTGAAGCAGTTTGGGGGGCTGAAAGTGTATGTGTGTGGGGTTTGTAGGCAGGTGTGAGGTTTGGGGTGCATTGCCCCCTCTGCTGGCAACTCAGCAGCAGGAGGCTGTGGGTTCTCAGGGTGCTTACGGCCATGGCAGCCAGAACCCCTAGTAACGCCTCTGGCTGAGTCCCAGGGGCTGCACATGCTGGCATGGAGCTGGCCTGGCCCACTGCCACATGCCTTCGAACAAAACTGGGCTGGCTTCATGCTAGCATGTGCAGATTGTGGTACTGCAGGCAGAAGCCACGTGCCATTGGGCTGGGCAGGAAGCCACACATGGAGGCACAGGGTCATGCACCACTGGGCCGGGCAGGCTCCGTGACTCCATGGGCAGCTTTCTCCTGTGCCCTGTACCAACTAACTGCACAAAGCAACAACTTCACAGAACAGAAATCTCAGAACATTGTTCTTGCCATGTGGGGACTGTGCATCCCAGACAGAGGGTTTCAACATCGTGTCCCCAACCCTCTCAGGGAGGGAGGATCCAAGCATGCTCTGCCCACCCACTCCCATCCACACATGTCAAACCCACAAATTCTGTGGTGAAGGATGCTCCTGAAGACTTTTGTCTCTGGCATGCTTAAGAGTAGCCATAGGGGCATCCCAGAAATAGCTTCACCAGTTACTTCCAGGTTTGGCACATGGAAGCAGGAGTGGGGCATGCTGGGGAGCCTCCTTCCTTAATAGTTTTGGGAATAAAATGTCAACATATCCTCCTTCTTGGAAGCTCATTCCTTACAGGCACAGTTCCCACCCTGCAGGAAGAACGATCTGAGATTTGAGCAGCAAGGTGCTTGCAGGAGTATGATAGATTTGAACTGTTTATAACTTGGCCAAATGTGGACAAGTTTTAACAAGGCCAAAAAAAATTACTTTTCTGATTTGCTTTGGATTTACCCCAGTGCCACATTTCAAGTTTCAACTACAAACTACATTAGACGGATCTCAGAGCTCTTCTCAATTAGAGTTAGAAGAAGTTTATCATGGAGTTAGACAGCCTAAAGAAGGGGCTGGTCTCACTCACACTGTAAAGGCTAATGCTTCATATTAATACATTCACAACAAATTCTAAATTATTGCAGCAAATTACAAGCTCCCAGAGGTGTGCAGTGACTTAATATGTGATACCTTTTATTTATAACTATGCTATTTACAGGTTATGAATATTTAGTATAGTGAATGAGGACATCAGAGTATTGGGGGCAAATCTGTAATTGTCCAGGTCAATTATCTGACCACTGGGTGTTATGCAAGTGTTTTAGGTTGCACCTCCCAACCTGGGGCTGACTGTGCATCTTGCTGCAACACTTCACACTGCATCACATTGGGTCACATCCATCAGATCTTATTATGTCATTCTGAATCACTCTCTGTCTCACAGTGCAGCTTGATCGACAAACCCAGTCTGATGTGCCACAGTCTCATTTTTCAGCCAATATGTCAAACAAGCACAAGCAAAAAAACTTAATTGTGTTTAACTATGTAGAACATACTGTCATTAATGGTATAGTGATAACAACATCATCCTAGAGGCCCCACTAAGGTCAGTGCTCCCTCGTGCATGGCACTGTTCAAACACACAGTCAGAGTCTGTCCTATACGATGGAGGCTACAGTCTAACAGACTGGCACAGTGGCAAGTTCAGAAATGGAACCCAGTCTCCTGGCTCCTAGGCAAATGCCCTGTGCACTTGACAGGGCTGCATCTGTGAAAGTATTAACAAAAATCTTTTACATGCTTTTGTGTAGGATTGTCAGATGACCCACACAATCCCTGCACACTGTAGGATCCACCAGCAAAGGGATTAGTATATCCTTCTACATAATCTTTTCTCGTATGGATTCTCCAGCAATGAATAAACTGCAACATCTCAGGCTGGCGTGTCACTGGGAATCAATGGCAGGTCCAAGAAGCTTAAAAAGGTGAGAATCAACCACATCAAAGGCTCTGTAGAAGCTTTGCTTTACTCCTTTCAAAGTAGGTGGCTTTATTTCTTGCTATCACAGACAGGTACTGGATTTCACACTCAGAGGAAACCTGAATCCTAGTGAAAAATATAGTGCGTGGCCTTGTTTACTTGCATACCCCTGTAGACATTTCTTTGCTTTTGTCAGCTACGCCAAAGCAGAGAGATTCTATACAGGCCAACAGGCTGCCCCCTCAGTCCCAGTACTTTAGCATACACAAGTACTAAATGACTGTGCAGTAACCAGTGTTACTACACAATAGCATCCCTGAGCAGCTTCTTGGTGACACTGACTTCACAATAGCTCATTACTACTGCACAGTAGCATCGCATCACACTTTATGCTTCACAATGCTACTGCATGGTCGTAACAAGCTACTGCGCAGTCGGCATCTTGTGTAGACGCAGCCAGGGAGCTTTGATAGTGAGAACAAAGCTGGCTTCATTGGCTTTGAGGTCCATGTTCAGGGATCACTGGTGATGGGGTTAAGAGAAAGAAAAGGTATTCCAGTAGTGGCAGAAGAAAGAGCTGTGGAGTTCTTATTCTTTAGCTCTTCCCTGGCTACCACAAGTGCCCTGGCAACCTGGGTGCTGGTCAGAACAACAAGCTGATCTGCTGTCAGCCGATTGAAGGAAGTGATTCTTCCCCTCTATTCTGCACTAGTGAAGCCACATCTGGAGTACTGTGTCCAGTTTTGGGCCCCACTACTACAGAAAGGATGTAGACAAATTGGAAAGAGTCTGGCGAAGAGCAACCAAAATGGCTAGGAAGGCTAGCACACATGACTTCTGAGAAGAGGCTGTGGAGACTAGGCTGATTTTGTCTGGACAAGAGAAGACTGAGGAGGGATTTAATAGCAGCCTTCAACTCCCTGAAGGGGGGTCCAAAGAGGACGAAGCTAGACTGTTCTCAGTGGTGGCAGATGACAGAACAAGGAGCAATGGTCTCAAGCTGTGGCAAGGGAAATTTAGGCTACATTAGAGGTTTTCAGCCTGTTGTCTGTGGACCACCCACAGGTCCACAGACTATGTCTAAGGCAGGGATGGGCAAAATACGGCCTGCAGGTCAGATCCAGCCTGCCAGTTGATTGTTTCTGGCCCATGGCTGCCCCTGTGGTGCTGTGCATGGGGTCAAGCCCTTCCACTCCCACCCACACCCATCCCATGCCCAACAACAGCACTGCCCCAGCCCCAGCCCCAGCCCCAGCCTTGGCCAGTGCATGTAACTTCTCGGTGGAGCTGCTGCTGCAGCCACCCGGGTACTGTTTGGCTCCCCATATCTCCAGAAGCTCTTTCTCCTCCTCCTCTGCTCCTTCAGAGCCACTCCATGTTGAGGGGGTAAGCTGAAGCTAGGTGTCTCCTGCCACAGTGTGCAGGGCTCCAGCTCCCAATCACCTTTCATCTGCTCTGCTCACCTAGTGCGATGAGGTGCCACCTACGGGTGGCCGAGTGGGTAGAAGGTGGCTGGGAGCTGGAGCTGGACTCCAGCCAGGAGCAGGAGCCGCCCAGCTGCAACTTCCCTCTGACCCTGGAGCAGTGCAGCAAGGGCAGGAGGAGGAGGAGCAGCCCTACTAGGAAGCTGTGTGTAGCCAGGACTGAGGCTGGGGTTGGGGGCGGAGCCAGGGTGGTGCTGTTGGTGGGCACAGGGCGGGTGTGGATGGAAGCATAGCATAGGGTGCCCCAGGTGGGGCTCAGCCCCATGCACAGGATCACAGGGGCAGCTGTGGGGCTGTATGGCAGGGGTGGAACGCATCTGCACAGCACCACCTGGGCAAGCCCTGCAGCACATGCCCCCTGTCCCCTCCTCCTTCCCTCCTAAGACCTAGGATGCAGGCAACCACCACCATACACTCCCCCAACTCAGCCACACCAATATACAAAAGTAAGACTTATTTTGAGCTATTATGTGATAACCTCTATATACACGACTCAAAAAACATAGATCAGGACAAAATATTTTTTAAATAAAATTAAAATAGGTTATAGTAGATGTTTGATTTTTAGTATATTTTTTTATCACTAATTTGTTAAAATGATACCTTCTG
Source organism: Crocodylus siamensis (assembly GCF_052110815.1). NCBI lineage: Eukaryota > Metazoa > Chordata > Crocodylia > Crocodylidae > Crocodylus > Crocodylus siamensis. The sequence goes on along the minus strand of NC_143397.1, from coordinate 176,271,488 downwards.
GAATATTTTATGAGTATGGTTGACAGCTTGTTAAACGCATTAAGTGGCCCACCAACCAAAATGATTGCCAACCCCTGGTCTAAGGGATTCATAAAAGATAAAAGTGTATGAGTACCCACAGTTATAATTCAGAGGGGTCCACACTTCCATTTGAAATTTGCACCTCCATTCAATCTTTTTTTAGGGATCCACAAATGGAAAGAGGTTGAAAACCACTGGGTGAGATATTAGGAAAAGCTTTCTCACTAGGAGGGTAGTAAAGCATGGGAACAGGCTACCCAGAGATGGTGTGACATCTCCATCCTTTGCCATTTTTAAGACCTGGCTAGACAAAGCCTTGGCTGGAATGATCTAATGGGGGATGGTCCTGCTTTGAGCAGGGTGTTGGACAAGATGACTTCTTGAGGTCCCTTCCAACTCTCATTTTCTATGATTCTAACCCTAGTGTGCAATGAGGGTGAACCAGCTGTTGATACTCCTAGCAACACAAAGCAGTGCACCCATCCAACCCTGCACAGAGCTCCAAAAAGATGCTCCACAGATTGCTTGCACTAGGGCCTCACATCTTTCCTTCCATCTAACCACCATCCTCTGAACTGTTCACCAGCAACACAGCATCATTGTGGCAATCCCATCGCATTCAGACATATAGTGAGGGGTGGGGTTTAGCCCATTGTGCAGGTCTCATTTTGGTTTTTTTCCTTGCAATGAGTCAACATATACAAGGGGTTTATGTTGCTATCATCCAAACAATGATCACACAACTTTTTGTATTCCCTTTTCCTTCCCTATCAGCCTAAAACAAAGAAAGGAAAATCGACAACAGAAAATGCATTTTTAGCATTAGTATGAATGTCAGAAATGAGACATGGACTGGGTTTTTTTGCCTTTTCCAATGAATGTGTGATACCTGATATATTAGGTATTAACAAAGCAGGCTATTTTATATTGTCTATATTGGTAATATAATACTGATCAGCTGAGGGGGTAGGAATGTAGCTTTTCCTTTTCTATTATTGCCCAGTCAGAGCTGATCAAGTGTACAACATGCTTTGGTTTTCCTTTGATTAAAACCAGCTACCTGCATTATATGTACAATCTATAAAGTGTGTGTGCTTAACAAAAAGATAAAGTAATAATGGAGCAGCAGCCTTGTGTATGACTCTGGGCACTATCAATGTATTACGGAGGCTGTAGCCTACAATCTGCTAATTCATATCTAACTCATGCTCACAGTAATGATCTTGAGAGGTGCTGAAAACTTGCAGCTCACACTGAAAAAGGAGAAACTTTAGTATCATCCAAGGGCAAAGATCCCAATCTGTATTAATAAAGCATTGCGAGCCAGATTCTGATATAGTGGCAATGTATACAGGGAATAGCATTTTTATCTTAGTTGTACATAAAAAGGAGCAAGTTATAGGTAGATGAAGCTGTTCAAATAGCGTAAGATCCTTTTGAAATGTTGTGCAAAATCCATCGATACATTTAAGCATAACTGCTGCTCTCCATTACTGTCAAGCTATGTGCTTTCCAGTTTTTCTTCAATCCCGTTCAGGAGCCTAATCATGTGGCCCCTAAAATCAGTGACAGCACTCAAGAAGAGGGTCAGGTGCTTGCTGAGAGAGAATTCAGCCTGCCTTGTTGTGTAACACCTTTCATGAGCAGGCACAAAAGTCTAATGTGTCCTGTACCCTCCAGGAAACTGGTTGGTGACGGTCTCAGTTTCATTGCTCCTGGACAGAGGATTGCATCATACAAACCACAAACAAAACTGGCACTAACTCCTCTATAAATCCCAAAGAGCAGAGCAGAATACTGGATGAATAGTCCAGAACTCCCTTTGCTTGATAACTGTGCTGCACCTATTCTTTAGATACTAACTGCAATGCTTCCATTTCCAGGGAAGCCCCAATGTGGCCCCTTTCATCAGTGCTGAATCCCCATTGTGATCAATGGGAGCTCTAAGCATTCAGTACTTCTTGGGGTCAGGGCCTAGATCTCCACTGAAAGGCTGGATTTGAATGGAAAACATCTCTGTACTGTATTAATAATCCTCTGAACCACTTAGAGACCTAGAAACCATTCTACCTCCTTACTATTACTTTAACTCTTTGTGATTATCGGAATAGTGTAGGTTAAAGGGGACAAGTATTAAGATCCTGTCATGTTCCTTCTGTGGAGTCCTTTTACTGAGTGATAGACTGGACAAAACATTTATCAGGGCAGCAAGGAAGAGGAGCTGTTTTATGTAGGATTTTCTTGATTGTCGAGTGCTATCCTGTGTATCTAGCACCATGGTGTTGTTTAAAATGACTGCTTCCCCTCTGTTTTATTTTATAGCAACTTTAATTTATGGAACACCTGGAGATGTTTATGAGACCATCCAAACCTACTTTTAGTATATCTGATATACACACACAATCCATTTCCTATCACTTGCTTCTCAGAATTGTGTGTCATACATAGAACACAGTGGAATTTAACACAGAAAAAAGGAAACTTCTGCCCTAGCTGTAGAGAAAAATTTTGAAGCCACATGGCCATAAGCAGCATGTTATGTTCTAATAGGATAATTATGGTACAGAAACATGGGGAGGGGGGTGTTCTCAACTTTTCTTTGCTTGTAGAGGAAGTGACAATGGGGTGCAAACACCTAGCTCGAGATTCTACCAGAAGGATGAATTTCCCTGTGTGCATCGTGATACTGCAGTAAGTTCCCGCACCTTGAGCATGTCTACATGTGCAATTAATTTGAAGCAATAAACTCCAGCGCAAATTGTGCCAGAGTTTATAGGCCCTAGGTGTACTGTTTGAGCACATGGGACTGCAGCATGTTAAACCTGATCGGAGCAGCCCCAGCTGAGCTACCAGCCCAGGACAGCTCAGATCCAGTGCAACATGCTGTGGAGGGGCTAGCTGGGGCACAAGGGTGCTCCAGTATTGATCTAGCTGGCAGGCAGCTCCCATACTGAAGTACCTTCATGCCCCAGCCAGCCATGTCAGTGTCTACACATCCGTTGCTGCACGTGAAAAAACTCTGCAGCAGGATAGTACTTGTATTTACAAGTATTCTCATACTGCAGAATTTATTAGTTTCCTGCGGCCTAATAGGGCTACACATGTAGATGTTGAGATGTTTACTGTGGAGCTAATTAGGCAACTCATTAAACATCTCATATAGACGTGCCCCTTCTTTCCTACAGTCCTGCACTTTGAGGGATTAATTTTGGTGAGATCAGAATAGTTTGAACATATGTACACTTGCAATCCCTAGTCTCAACATCATTAACAGCTGGTACATGTTAGAGCCGCCTCCAGACAGCTCTAACCTTTGTTGGCATGAAGGCTGCAGCAAGCAGGAAGTCAGAGAGCTGGTTCCACAGTGCAAGATAGAGCCAAGAGAGAATTTGGAACTTCGTTTCGTGTTTATTGTAGCAAGGTCTTGGATGCAGTTGGATGTTGAGACTAGTGTAGATAATTATTATTATATGTCCCAAATCTTCATTCCAAGGAAACATAAATATGTCCTTTTTCTGAAGTTCAAAAACATTGAGTATTTCTCTGCATTCACAAAGGAGTAAAACTGTTTTGCTGAGATGGGTGATGGCTGAATTTGTAGTAGAATTTTATAAACCTCTGTGCTTTCAGGATTTTACAAGGAGCAGGAATAACTGTTAATCACATAATACAACAGAGTTCCAGTGTTTTGGACAGTCTTCTGATGAGGTTTAGATAAACGTTTCTAAAACACTCAACTACCTGTAGGCAAACTTTCTGAAATTGGCTAGTCTTTTGCAAAGGGGTATTTCTTTCCTCTCAAAATCCTTGATTTTTACAACTGAGAAAGCTCCACAGAGAGACCTCCATTCCCTTTCCTCTTGCCATCTTGTGAGATTTGGCATGTAATTTTGTTATAAGCCAGAGGCCACATTATCATGAGCCTCAAGAAACAATTAGGGTTGTGGTCACAGTAACTTGCAGAGAGTGACATGAATTAATAGCTTCACATTAGATCTTGATAATGATGGCATGGCCCAAGTTTAGCATCACATGGCATGATAGGTCTCTAATACTAAAAATGGACCTGAAATAGAACCCCAAAACACTCCCAACCTTTGAAATTTGGCTCTTAATCCAAATGTGGCAGCTGGCCAATAACAGGCTGAACCAAAACCCTGGATCTGAACACCATTTCATTTGGGGCATATCCAGGTCTGGGAACCTTTTTAATATTTACTAAATAATTCATCAATGTTCAACAACTTACACCAAAGTTTAACTCAGACTCCATAGATAACTGAGGTGCACAGCTGTCTTCTGTTTGTAATGGTATCACCTCCAGTGGCTGGAGGTATAAAAGTTGTATCTAAATGCTGGTTTAACAATCCCTATTGTGAACTTAAGTTACCACATGGCCATGGAAAGAGTAGGTCTGCCAAGTGTGAGCTCCAGTGGGACAGCTCTTCATGCTTGCGCCCAAAAGGTTACATTTTGCTTGGTTTGGCAGAAACTCACCTGCTAGTGACTAGAGGTCTAAAATGGATATATATTACTAAATGAAGTGCAATTGCTTCTGACTATACAACTGTTCCTCGTTTATCTTCACTGAGAGAGGAGTTGAGAAGTTCCTTTGGGTCCAAAAGTTATCATTTCGAGGCGAAGGAGAAGCAGATTACTTATTTATTCAAGACAAAAGGAGATTCCAAAAACCAGCCTCACCACATGTAAAAACAAAGTTTCTTTTTGTAATCTCACATCAGATTAGATTATGGGGTTTTCACATGGTACATATGACTAAATCTGAAAGCAGTTCTACCTGTGGTCTTCAGAAGTTTTTTCTATTTCCATTCTGGAATTTACCTACCATGCTGTGTATCCAACTGTAGCATTGGCTTCCATTCATACTCTGTAGCCAGGATGTTAAGCCAGCACCCTCCTCCTCATCTGTGGGCTCAAAAGTTATTTCATGGCCTGATGAACATAGAGCAATGTCTGTTTCCCCTGTACCCCAACAATGTCCACTCCGTGGCTCTAAATGGCCTGGGAACTTTACCTACAATGCTGTTACCAAAATGATTTAAAAGACTGGGACACAAAAGCATAGATTTCCCTTTGTCATTATTGTATTTCAATTTTTTTGAACAAATGCACAAAATCAGAATATGAGAAGTAGAGATGAGTCTGAAGAGCATCACATTTGACCTCCAGGGAAGTTTGGATCTTGATCGTTATCTCAGGCTAAACTCTAATATCTCTGACAATGCCCTCCACTGACTACCCCAGCTCTTTGTCTATACTTCTTATCACTACCTTCCATAGCATTGTCTGGTGGACTGCATCCTGTGGACTGTCTGATAGTGTCAGTATTTCAGTGTTACTCCTAGGCTTGCATTTTGTTTGTTAAGATGTATGCCCGTTTCAAAACGCAATGACAGAAGACATGAATTACAAATATTATGATGCATTAAGCTGTGAAAAGACAATGGTTAAATAAGAAAGCTGATCGGCTGGGACCAAAAGAAAATAACTGGAATTCCATCAAAAAGGAAAGATGAATAGCAGAGCTACAGTGACATCTGCTGGTCCATTCATTAGTATTAGTTCTATAGATGTTGGCTGCCAGTGAAACTCGCTTTAGTGAGAAAAAATAATTTATGTTAGACTTAATAAACTCTAAACATGTGCCAAGCACCCATTCTTTGAAAATCAGGCTCTTCTAAAACGTCTTATTTGAGCTCTTAAAAACAATGGCACGCAACATCACTAGTCCATGAGTGTTTGCAAAGCCCATGGAAATTGATGCACTGAAAAACTATTATTTTGCCTAAAAATGTAGTCTCTTCACTATGATCTGTACATTTTGCTTAATAATTATAGTCTTTTAAGTGCCCCAGCAAAGTACAATCTTTACAATAAAGGCAAAAGATAGAGATCCCCAACTCCTCCCCACCTCATAATCTAGATCATGCATTACTTTTATTTGGTTTGAGACACGTTGTTTTTTTTTACAAGGAGTGGAATTTTTCAAAGTAATATTCACTTAACCCTGTATAACAATTTGCATAGTTTAATAAACAATGTATCGTTTTTTACTTCTTACCATACCTTTTCAGAGCAGCATCTTTTCAGGAGTCCCACTTTTTTCTTTAAAGGATATATTAATATTTTTCTTTTGCCTTTACTGAAAAAGTAATAAAGATACATTCCTTTGGAAAACAGGTGAATTATTTACAATTATGGAACTCACGCCCTTGATTTCTTAATCTTAATAACAATGGGATAGGCATGCCCCATCATTTCATGTCCAAAATACTGCTTTAGGATTGCCCGGGGTGTGTTTAGATTCCTGGAAGACAAGGTTCTTTGGGTAGATGTGATATCTTTTATTATACCAACTAAATAGTTGGAAAAATTGGTTTTTGCAAGCTTTCAGGTACACTCACCCTTCTTCAGGAAGAAAGAGAGTCCCAATTTAGATTCCTGTGATCTTATTGTGCTCACACATTGCACATCTAAAAGAGGAAGAAAATAGATCACATCATTATAAGGTGCAAGAGGGAGAAAATATATTATCAGGAGAAGTGTATAAACGTGGGAATAAGCCATTTGGAAGCCGTCTTATTTTACACCTATGTTTATCAATACCCAAGAGTCAGTAGCAGCAAACAGCAATAACGTATACTTGATAATACATGGCAATGAAGATTTGCTTTAGGACTACGCTGCCTAAGCAGTTAATTCTAGCCTACTGCATATATCTCTCACCTCAATTCACTACACAGTGTTACAGGACCAGAAGCAGATAAAAGGAAGTTGAATGAGATCTGTACCTGTCTATCTTTACAAGCTGTAACAGACACTGTTGTTATGTAAGTGGTTATGGAACTCCCTTTCCAATTTAAGTAGGGTTTGGAGATTTTCTTTTCATTTTCTTTGTTTAATTAGAATAGAGGACTTGAACATACAGTCTACAGGCTGGATCCAGTCCACGGAGTAGCTCTTTCCACTCCACAGGACTACCAGCATGGCTTGGGGAAGTGGTGAGCCACAGAACGGCACATGATGGCAGGAAAGTGATCGAAGGGTGAGAGGCCTGGCCACCCTCTGGCCACTTTGCTGGTCACCACAGTCACAGCCCTACCTTCCCACCGACCCACACTGCATACCCTGTGCTGGAGCCAGAGCTGGAGCTGCTGATGAAGCAGGAGGGGCTAGAGCCACCACTGCATGCTCCAGGTCACAGCAGGAACTTCTGCCACCACCACCGCATGCTCCAGGTCATATGTATAGCTGCCAGCACCATTTGCTCCAATCCAGAGCTGGTGCTCCAGTGCAGAGTTGGAGCTGTCACCACTACTACATGTTCTGGACAGGAGCTAGAGCTGCTGCCATCACAACAGCTTCTTCATGCCCCAGTCCAGATTCTGCCCACAAGGAGCCATGCAGTGCAGATCTGGCCCAGGGTACAAAGTGAGTTTGATTCCTCTGAATTAGAACTTTTTGCATTATTGTGATCCATACATGTTACATTTTTACATTTCTGAAGGCCAGAGGGCACTGGTGTTATTATCTAGCCTCCTTATCTAATAATTGGCTGTAGAATTTCCCCAGACTTCTACTTCAAGGGGTACAAAGTCAAATGAACATTCTCTAGGTCACCTTGAATTAGAGCAGTGATTCTCAACTACAGTGTCATAGCGCCCTGCAGTGCCTTGCGATCCTTTCAAGTATGGCACAGGGTGCCCTGCAATGTTACCACCGTTAGGAGTGCAAACATGATTCACTGCATAAATGCAGAGATTTCTGTGTTGGATACATTCTGAACTGCTTTGGTATTTCTGAGTTCTTTGCAACGGAAGAATTTCTCTCTCATTTTTTCATAGTCAAAAACACAACTGAAAACTAAGAGCTGGCATTTTCTGGGGCACATTGAGTCAAATGGAGGGGTGCCTTGAGTCTAAAAAGATTGAGAACCACTAAACTAGAGCATATAATTTAGAGAAAAATGCCAGTCTTGATTTTAAAATTTTCTGTGATAGAAGCTCTAGTACCAACCTTGGGTAGTGGCCCTGATAATGAATCATTTTCTCTGTTAAACATTTAGACCTTATCTCTAATCTAAATTCTCTCAGTTTTATCTTCCAGCTATTAAGATGATATATCTTCATCTACTCCAGTGAAGAGCACTCTAGTATTGAGTTTCTGTTTCACAAGAACATACCTATGGACTCTGATCAATTCATCCCTTGACCTTATTTTTGATAGGCAAAATATATTGAGCACCTTAAGCCTTTCACTGTGAGGCATATTTTTCACCTGTTAGCCATTCTTGTGGATCTCTGAACCTTCTCCAATTTTTAGCTTCTTTCTTCAAGTGTTAACCTAAACTGAGTACAGTATTCTAGTAGCAGTCATACCACTACCGATTGTATAACATCTCCATTCTTACTCAAATAGTCTCGTTTATATATCCAAGGATTATATTAGCCTTTTAGCTATTGTATCACACTGGGATCTCATGTTCCCAGGAAATAATCCACGATTCCCCAAAAGTTTTTTAGTCATTGCTTCCCAAGATACAGTCCTTGGTCTTGTGAATAGGCCCTGCATTCATTGTTCTTAGCAGTTTGCCATATTGAAGTACATATTATTTGCCAGCACTGTGTTAGCCAAAACTGTAATTTCTTTTAACAAAAAACATAATAAATGAGACGATGAGACCCAGTTTCTCATGTGATTCCATTTACTTTATCACCTTCCTTTATTTCTTTATTAATTGACTCCTATATCCGTTGTTTTACCCAGGATGAAGTCAAGCTGGGGTGCCAATAACGACCTAGATCTTCTCACTTGTCCTTTCTTAAATACTGACATTAGCTTTTTTGCAGTTAGCTGGAACTTCCCTAGTATATCAGGACACAATGAAAAGCAACTTTTACAGTGCATTAACATAACACTAATCAATATTCACAGAAACCCAGCCTTGTCCAGCTCTTTTGAAACTCTTGGATGCAAGTTGTCCAAACTTGATGGTACATTTAGTAGCTTGTGTTTAACATTGTCCTTAATTACCAGTATTTTAACAGTAGAAAGGAATCATAAGGTATGCATTATCTATTTTTCTTTCCCAAATATAGAACATAAACATTGTTAATGGTCCTGCTTTTTTGCATTATGGTTAGCTGTTCTTGCACGTCCAGACAACAGACAAGTGGATGATTCCCCTTGCTGTATGAAATCCTCCCTGTGTTCACAGTATAGCCCTAAATAAAAAAAAGCTGGCTCCGTCAGTTCTGATTCAACCACAAGGCGAAGTTTGATTTCTTGCACAATTTGGTGCTGTGACTCGGGTAGAGATGCCCGGAGTGATCAGTTGGGACAGACATCCCTTCACTGAGGCCCTGGCACCAAACCAAGATTAGAGACCTTTTGAAATCTCTATTGGGGCTTTTCAGTGAGAGGCTGTCTCTGTGTCTTCCTGATTCACTGCTTGAGGCTCACACTATCCAAACTTTTTTCTGCCAGAACTGTCAGACCCACTGTGTCAGTAGTAACTGTGAGTAGAAAGAGTTAAGGTTAAAGACGCTGTGTTGCTGTTGTCAATGAAAGTATTTCCCCGTGTGAATTGAGTTAAGTTCTGTAAAGAACTATGAGGTCTCTCTGAGGCCAAGGGTGGAAACCTTGTGCAGCCGTCTCGAAGACAACAGATTTGTTCTGTGTGCTCTTCGAAAACAAGGGTGCAAGGTAGAAACTCTTAGAGTGTGAGTGTTTGCATGATAACCGTTCACAAAGGATGAGACTAAAGAGATGCTCTTGAACCTCGTGCCTCAACGCAGAAATTCCCTTGTGTAAACTGAGAGAATGACTTGAGAAATACGAGCCACTGACCAGGTCTGAGACTAAGGTTGGGTTCAGCCGCCCCAAGGCTGTCCGGAAGGGCAGTTTTGAATGCAAGGGGGCCCAGCTGGAACCTTGTGACCTAGTGGACAGGTTTACCTTTTCCCCACCCTCATAAATGAGCCATGTCTAACTGTGAGTAACTGCATTGTGTGCTGTTATTGCAGTGGAGTCTTGTCTTTGGACATTAGCCATAGCATCTCTGTGCTGCTAGCAAATCTCACTACCTGACCGGACACCCTCAATAAGCCATTCCTGTATGAAAGACCTGTGTGAATTGAGTTTAAAGATATGGGGAGCAGAAAGTCTAAAGACATACCAGCTCCGCCAAAAGGGACTCCAGCCTTGTACATGTACACATACTATGGCCATAAAAGTTGTAAGTTTATAAATAAATGGAATTGGTATACCAGAGATAATTTTAGCTGGCAGTTTCCCCTGGGGGGAACATTTGATTTAAGTAAAATCATTCATCTCCACAGAGCCCTTGAGTCAAGAGGCAGTAATATACCACAGACTCAGTGGGACACATTTTTTGATTAGTATAAAGAAGCTTCCAAAAGACATCAAAAAAAAATCTCAAGTTCGGAGTCTTAAGGACTCCCAAGAGAAACTGAAATCTCAGATAAAGGAATTAAAACAGAAAAGTGCACCAAAAGTGCCCCATCAATAGTACCATCAGCACCAAAACAACTGGAAAATTGGCTCCGTGGTCAGACCCAGAAGGTAGTAATAGATGGAAGTCAATCATCATGGTGTCCTGTGACCAGTGGGGTCCCCCAAGGCTCTGTCCTTGGACCCATATTGTTCAATATCTTAATTAATGATGTGGACATTGGAGTCAGAAGCAGACTGGCCAAGTTCGCCGATGACACCAAACTTTGGAACAAAGCATCCACACCAAAAGACAGGCGGGTGATCCAGGCTGATCTCGACAGGCTCAGCAAATGGGCGGACGAGAACCTGATGGTGTTTAACACTGAAAAATGCAAGGTTCTCCATCTTGGGAGGAAAAACCTGAAGCATCCTTATAGGCTTGGCAGTGCTACGCTGGCTAGCACGACGGAAGAAAGAGACTTGGGGGTCATCACTGACCACAAGATGAACATGAGCCTGCAATGCGATGCTGCAGCTAATAAAGTAACCAAAATGCTGGCTTGCATCCATAGATGCTTCTCGAGCAAATCCCGGGATGTCATTCTCCCCTTGTACTCGGCCTTGGTGAGGCTGCAGCTGGAGTACTGCATCCAGTTTTGGGCTCCACAATTCAAAAAGGATGTGGAGAAACTTGAGAGAGTCCAGAGGAGAGCCACGCGCATGATCAGAGGTCAGGAAAACAGATCTTACGATGATAGGCTGAGAGACATGGGACTCTTTAGCCTGGAAAAGCGCAGGCTCAGGGGTGATCTGATGGCCACCTATAAGTTTATCAAGGGTGACCATCAGGATCTGGGGGAACGTTTGTTCACCAGAGCGCCCCAAGGGATGACGAGGTCGAACGGTCACAAACTCCTGCAAGACCGTTTCAGGCTGGACATAAGGAAGAATTTCTTTACTGTCCGAGCCCCCAAGGTCTGGAACAGCCTGCCATCGGAGGTGGTTCAAGCACATACATTGGACACCTTCAAGAGCAAATTGGATGCTTATTTTACTGGGATCCTATGACTCCAGCTGACTTCCTGCCCTTTGGGTGGGGGGCTGGACTCGATGATTTCCGAGGTCCATTCCAGCCCTAATGTCTATGAAAATCTATGAAATCTATGAAACTTTATCCACAAATAACTGAGAATGAATCTGCAGAAGAGATAATTGATTTTCTTAATGTGCCACCCCCATATCAGTCCCAGACACAATCCGAACCTGAAGAAGTCCAAAGTAACCAAATAGACTCTTCCAGCAGGATTAGCCCACCTCACCAGGAAACTATCACTCAGCAACCGTCACCTGCCCCCGGGCATGCCCACGTCCACTGGAGGCAGGGCGTCTGTCTCCTGAAATCTCAACCCCCTCCTCTTGTTTAAGGTCTGGTACCCAGTATGGTCCAACCCCTTCTTTAAAATCTAAAAATGCCCAACTTATGCCTTTACACCAACTTCCAGGGCAAGGTACAAATGGGGAAACTACAATCACAGCCCATGTCCCCTGGACCCCAGGAGATCTCCTAAACCTTGTTAAACAATTTCCCAACATCAGGGAGGAACCCCAGAAATTTAGAGATGAATTGGAAACTGTAATCCATTATTATAATCCAACATGGGCAGATTTGAACCATTTAATGAGAAGTGTTCTGCCCTCTGACATCAGCAACCACCTCATCGCACAGGCTACTTGGCCTACTCAAGACCCCAGAATAGGAGATCACTTAGCAGATGCCTGAGGACGCCTCCTTGAGGCTGTGCTTAAAATTTGCCCCAGGAAAACTGACTGGGCCGAAATACATAACTGTAAACAAAATAAAGAAGAACCCCCAGCAGACTACATGGACCGCTTGAAACTAGTATTTGAAAGACATTCTGGTATTGAAAATGCAGCTGAAACTGCCCCAGAAGCAGTTGCTTCTGCTTTTGTCCACGGACTTCTTTCTAAAGTCCAGGAACAGTTGTGCACAATTGCTGTAGGTTGGCAGACTAAGCCACTTGCAGAACTAGTCACCATTGAAAATCATTGTACAACCTGCCAGGAAAAGAAAAAGGAATCCACGGAAACTAAGCTAATATCATTACAATTACAGACTTTAGGCAGGGCAGAAGCCGATGTTTCCATCGAGGACAGTTCAGAGACAGGGGATGTGGTCATGGGGTGCGATGGAACGAGGAGGGTTTCAGTCCCAAAATAATGACAGTTGTCATTAGTGTGGCCAACCAGGACACTGGAAAGCTCAATGTCCTCACCAGCCTGGCCAGCCAGGGATGATGTTTAACCTGCCACCACCTCCTCTCTCAATTCTCTGTCCTGAATCAGGGACCCTCCTGTTAAGCCAGCCTGAGGAATAGTAACATCATCACAGCCCTGCTTTTCCCACTTAATCAAAATGATCCCTTTGTTTCCTGTGTGATAAATGGCATCTCTACAAAATGTTTAGACACCAGTGCAAGCCACTCTACTCTTCGAGCTGAAGAATTTTCCACAACTCCCCTCTCCTCTGCTGTTGTAAACTGTAGGAATTTCAAATCAAATAGTTCCTCATCCTGTTTCCCAACCATTACATGTTTCTCTTGGTCCTGTTTCTGATCAACATGCCTTTCTCCTTAGTCCTTGTTCTCCTGTTAATTTGTTAGGCAGAGACTTGCTTTGTAAACTTGGCTGTACTATCTATTACTCTCCTAATGATGTTTATTTGGATGTCCCCTGTGGTAATGAAATGGCTGTACTTGCTGCCTTAGCTAGCTCACCACCTGAGCCTGAGTTCCCTGATCTTTCTGTGTTGCAAGAAGAAATCATAAAAGCTGTCCCTCCGTTTCTCTGGTCCCAGCATGCTAATGAAGTAGGACAAATCCACACCGCCCAGCCTGTAAAAATTAAGTTAAACCCAGCTAAGCCTTTACCCAAAGTTGCTCAATACCCTTTACGTCCAGAAACTGAAGAAGGGATACGCCCTGTTATAACTGCCCTTTTAAAGCAAGGTATGATTGTCCCGACTAAGAGGCCCTGCAAAAAAACCTGGAAAGAATACCTATTGTTTTGTACAAGACCTCCGTGCGGTAATGTCTGCAGTTTTACCTACTTTTCCTGTTGTACCAAATCCAGCTACTATCTTGTCCTGTATTCTTCCTAATGCTTGTTATTTTACTGTCCTTGACTTGTGTTCTGCATTTTTCTCTATTCCTATACAACCTGATAGCCAGTTTCTTTTTGCATTTACCTATCAAGGACTTCAGTATACCTGGACGCAATTGCCCCAGAGCTATACTGAATCCCCTTCTCTTTTTTCTCAAATTCTGAAGAAAGATCTAGATGACATAATATTTAAAGAAACTTCTGTGCTTGTGCAATATGTTAATGATTTGTTCTTGGCATCTACCTCCCTTAAAGCCTGTAAAAACAAAGAAGGCAGCACATCCCCACCTTGGGGACCGTTTGTAAATTTACAATTAGATTTTATTCAAATGCAAAAATGTTGTTCTTATAAATACGTCTAAAAACATATGTGTGTTTTCTGGATAGGTAGAAGCCTACCCATATGCAAAAGCTGACACCATCACGGTAAGCAAAAAGTTGCTCAGAGACTTTATTCCAAGGTTTGGTATTCCTTTATCCCTAAACTCTGATAGAGGAACTCATTTTACTGAACAGATAATGAAAGAAGTCTGCAAAGTCCTGCAGATCCAACAGAACTTTCATTGCCCATACCATCTACAGGCCTCGGGCCAAGTGGAATGCTAAAATGGCATTCTGAAAAATAAACTGGCCAAAATTTGTGCTGAGACTCACCTAAAATGGCCAGATGCACTTCCCATAGCCCTTATGAGTATGAGATCTACTGCCAACTGAAAGACTGGGCTCAGCCCACATGAAATTCTAATGGGAAGACCCATGAGGCCCCTCACCTCGCCACCTGTTGCTTCCCACTTTTGCGATATACATTCACTTGATGATACCATTCTTATTGTAAGGCACTAATGAAGTGTGTTAAGGCTTTTCATTCACAGGTACAGATAGCTCTCCCCAAAGAACCAGATGAGCCCATTCCAGGTACTCCTGGCCACCAACACTGCAATGAAGTGTCAAGGACTCCAGACATGAGCCATTCTATCCTGCCTGGAGATTGGGTCCATATAAAAGTCCATCAACGAAAGTCATCACTGAAACCTCACTGGAAAGAGGCATCCAGAGAAGAAAGTCAAGAGGAGATTGGATAGGCACCTGGTTGGGGTCTTCTGACCCCTCCCACCCCCAGTGCTCCTTCCTGCCCATGGCAGGGGGTCAGACTAGATGATCTGTCTAGGTCCCTTCCAATTAATTGATTCTATGATTCTATGAAAGGCCCATTCCAGGTACTCCTAACCACCAACACTGCAATAAAGTGTCAAGGACTCCAGACATAGATCCACACTTCACACAGTAAGAAAACATCAGCCCCGTTAGAACCAGAGGCTCCTCCATATCAATCTTGTAATCAGCCTCCACAGACCGGTAGTGAGCCTAGCGCTTGCCAGCAGGAGACCTCAAGACCAGTAGTGAGCCAAGTGCCTACTGGCGAAAAGGATTTGCCACTACAGAGCAAAGAGGATGTGCCCCACCGACACCACTATGCCCTTCGGGACAGGAAAAAGGCCTCTACCTAGTTCCTGGGTCCCAAGGTGGAGTTGGTTAGTCATGATTTAGGTAGTTCTCAGTATTTCTTTTTGGGCCATCTTATATGAACTTGACTCATCAGTTATAAGAAACTCTGTGAACCAAACTACACTCCTGCACCCACAAAGAAGATCATTTCATGAAAATATGTTCTTGTCTTTAGTTAATCAAATTGGGATAGATTTAAATGTCTCTCATTATTGGATATGTAGTCATGTCCCTATCTATTCTACCAGAGAAATACCCATGATACCGGTACCCTTGAATGCAACTCAGATATTAGCCCCTTACTATTCAGATTTTCATGGAAACGAAACTTGGCAGAATGTAAGTTGCAGCCAGTCTAACTATGTATGATTAGCTTATGCAACCCCTGGAAAGTTCTGTTGGACCTGTAATGGATCTCATGTTGTAGTAGGAGTCAGTAAGTGCAAGGTAGAATTTAAGATAAATGGTGCTTGGTTTTCTAATGGTTCCTAGATATCTAACTATTCCTCTGCAGGTCAATTTTCAGGCTATTATACACAATGGATGATGTCCCCATGCTGTAATACAGGTGGATTTACTGCATTAGCTGGTCACTATTTTATGTGTGGAGATAAGGCCTATAAAAATCGTCCCTCTGGTTGGAGAGGAACATGCTATGTCTCCGCAGCATATCCCGCCTTTACTATTAGATCTCACTTACCTAAAGGAAGAATTCGCAATGTTGGCGAAATTACAGAAATCAAAGATTTGGGGGTATAATGTTCCCCAGCTATGGCACAGCTTAGCTATGTCCGAGATAAAGAAAGTTGCACCATCTCTGAAAAAGATTGCTAATGCCACTGCTGATGGTTTTGATCAAATAAATACAGAAATGAAGGAAATAAGGCAAATGACATTGCAAAACCGACTTGCGTTAGATTATATACTAGCCAGCAAAGGAGAAGTCTGTGCTTTAATAGGTAAAGAATGTTGTACTTATATTCCCGATAATTCAAAAGAAATCCAGGATTTAAGTAAACATATTCAAAAAGAAGCAGCTAAATTGCATGAGTTAGATAGCTGGAATTTGAGTTCTTGGTTTAGCTCTATATTCAATTCCTTAGGCTCTACTGTCATTCATAGTTTGTTGATATTGTTTGTTGTTTTTATTGGAGTATGCCTAGTGTTTATGATAGTACAATGTTGCTTAAGTGGTGCTGCCAAGCAAATGCGAAATAGCCCATCAACCAGAAATGAAGTATATAATTTGTATGTTGAAATAGCAGAAAGTAAAGAGAAAGAAAAACTAGAAGTTGAAAGGCTAATGGCCATAAATATCTAACTTGTTGGGGGAAAAAAAGGAGGGAATGTGGTAGTGGATTTGGTTGGGCTTCTGGCCTGCTTGACTAGGAAAACAGACAGAGACCAGAAGTGCTGATACTGCTTATTTCAGTTATATGATAAGGAATCCTGCATGCCTTGTTTTATCTTGATATATTACCCTGTGCACGGATGTTTTCTTTAAGTAAATTGTCGGTATGTCTGTGTGTAATTTACTGTTGTTTTGTTTCTCCAAGGTCGTATTTTTTTTCTCTTTCTCTGTCCTAAGTATAAATATGCTTGTAAACTTATAGAGTTCGAGGATTCCTTTGAAACAGACAAGTGAGTGAGTGACTTGCTGTATGGAATTCTCCCTGTGATCACAGTATAGCCCTAAATAAAGAAAAGCTGGCTCTGTCAGTTCTGATTCAACCACAAGGTGAAGTTTGATTTCTTCCACACTGTGCATTCAGCTAATGTGCAGTAAGTAAGTGTGCAATAAGTTAATGTGCATGGATTTGGCACTAAATTTAGTGCCAAGTCCCTCCAGCCCTGCCTTGTGCCTTTGTGGCCACTGGAGGGACTTCCAGGGTCCAGTCCTTGGCCAGCACTTGGCAGCCATCTTTAGAAGCCAAAACCCACTGCGAGCATTTGGCTGTGATCTTGGAAATACAACCCCACCCTCTGATCCATGGCCAGCCCCTTCCCTGCCCAGAAACCATGTGTCCAGTGCGGGGGCAGCATGCAGCATTTCCCTCCTTGCCCAAGCTGCCTCTCCAAGCCATAGATGCTCCAGCCCCTGCCCCTAGGAGTGACAACCAGTTTCCCATGTTTGCCATGGTGCTGACCTTGGTGGCCCCAGCAGGCCCCCACCACTCAGGTCGCACATAACGGCCATGGTAAATGTGGGTGTTCAAGCAGCCACCCTGTAGTGGTCCTGGAGGTTGCACAGGAGCCACCAGGCTTTTGTGTGGTGTGCCCTAAGGCAAAAAATGGCTGCATGCTTTTATAGCCTGCAGTAAGGGGCTACTGGGGAGCAGCCCTGCCCTGGCCCAGGAGAGGGTCTGAACCCGAGGGCTGGGCTCAAGCTGGCCCCCTAGTGTCAGGGCACACCACTAACTAAAATTAGTGTTGGGTCATGTCTACATGTGCGTTACTGTACCCCCTAGTGTTGGGTCACGTCTACATGTGAGTTACTGTACATTAACTAATCATGACTAAATTTAGTTACGATTAGCCATTTTTACTGTGCAGTAAGGGCATGCAAGTAGATGCACACCCTTACTGCGCAGTACACTAGACTAAGTTTCATTGGCACATCTTGTGTAGATGCAGCCAGTAACACTGGTGTAGATTCTGACCAGCAGAAAATTTGGTCCTTATCCACCTAACCAACAGGGGGCCACAGGAGAAAGGGAGCTCTCTGACCCTGGTCCTGGTCCTGGTGCTGCTCAGCTCACCCCAGAAACTGGGAACCAATCAGCGCCAGGACTGGGGAGCACTCTGCCCCCTGTCCCAGCTCCTGACATAGAGCTGGCAATTCCAGAGGGCAAATGGGGGTTGGGAATCTAACCCCCGCCAGGCCCCCAAAGGCGCTCCATACAGCATGGATCTTGCTGCTCTGGGGAGCAAGTGGGAACTCCCAGCTGCTGCCCAGTCCCGAAGCAGCCAGCTCTGAACCATGTGGAGCTGCTCTGGAGGCCAGGTGGGGCCTGGATTCCCAGTCCCTGCTCAGTCCCTGAAGCAGCCAGCTCTATGCCAAGGAGGGCAGCTGATGGAAAGCCCCATGCCCTCTTGCTCAGGAAGAGGCTCACTGTCAGCTGCCCTACACTTGGGACAGCTCCCAGCAACTCCCTGCCAGGCAAGGAAGCTCTGCCTGGCAGGGGCTTGCTGGCAGCTGTGTGTCTTGATGGGCATAGAGACAGGAGAGCTCTTCCCACTACAGGAACAGCTCTTTCCTGGCTTCATGCATATCAGGGACCCTCCTGATGAGCATGGGGCCAGGAGACAGCTGGCACTGCAGTGGGCAAAGCTCTCCTGGCCCCATGCCCACTGAGATCATCTCCATGCCCCTTGCCAGCCCCTGGGCTAGCACCTGGGGGAGATTGGAGCTCTGCTTGGTGGCTGAAGGGGGGCAGAGCAGGGCAGGAGAAGCCCTGTACCAGACTGCTCCCATTGGGTGCCTGAAAACATGTGGGGAGGCTGCTCTGACATGCTCTATTACAGCATGTCGGAGCAGACTTGATTAATTGAGTTTGCTGGAGTGTGGCAATTAGTATGCTCCAGCCAGCCTCTGCATCTTATAAATCAGCATCCCCATGCTTCAAAATGGTGGTGGAGGCACTTTAACTAAAGCTCATTCACACCCACAGTGTGGTAAATTTTGAGATATAAAGGCATTTTTAGTGAAGAATCCATATCCCTCGGAGAGTCAGTATTCCCTTACCAGAGGCAGTATTTGTTAACTTTCAAGGATCACCACATGGCCCCTCATGTTGTCCAGGGCTTTATCTTAAATAAAGATTTAGAACTGGGTTGTCATGGTGCTTTAAATCTCATGAAATTATGGCAAAAGTTGCGACTGGCAGCAAGAAGGTGCTTCCTAGCTTATTTCATTACTAGTTTGTAATTTCTGAAAAAAAATTGTTTGTAGAATCATAGAGAAGTATTGCTGGAAGGGACCTCCAGAGGTCATCTGGTCCAACCCTCTGCCTGAGGCAGGATCATCCCTATCCAAAGCATCCTATACAAATCCTTAATCTAAACTCTTTGTATAACTACCATCATCCCTGACACAACACATGACATAATACCCTAACCTGCCACAGGTAAAGCAGGAGAACCACAGTGGCCATTTCCTGCTTTTATAAAAGACTGCTAACACATGCTCAAGATACCCAAGCAGAAGGTCATGCCCCCTGCCACAGAGGAAGAAAACCTCCTTCCCTTCCCCCCCTCACCCCCAGTTCATATCAATCTGATCATGGGGTAATATTTCTGCCTGACCTCAATATGGTGATTGTTCTGACCCTGAGTGAAGCGGTAAGACCCTCTAGCCAGGAACCTCTAGCTGTGGTCCCAGCAGGAGAAGTGGCACACGGCAGTCAAAATCCCCAGGCTTGGCTGCATACAACACCCAATTGAGCAGGTTTTAGTAGATACAAACACATTTTATAATATTTAAAAATTATCATTTCTGTGTTTATTGACTCATGCAGCAGGGTCATCTCTTACATTGGCAGTTCTGATAACCACATCAGAGCATAGCACAAAATACGCACCTTGAGTCACTCCAGAGGTGAAGGGAAGCAGTCCTCTTTTTGGACCCTTTCTAGCTCCTTCTAGATTCTAATCTGAATGTAGAAAGAGGCCCTGCCTCAGAATCATGGGAAGAAGCCCATACATGAAAGAATGAAAATATTTTTAGCTTGCAGAAATGCAGAAATATAGGACGCTTGGTTCAGAAATGGCATTTTTTATTAGATCAACTGAGAAATTGCAAAAAAACCCAAACCCTTTTTTTGCAAGCTTTCAGGCTCACACGCCCTTCATCAGGCGCAGGGAAAGTTCAAGAAGGTAAAAAGTCCCCATATGTAGGAAATAAACTTCATTTTTGCACAGAGGAAGCAGAAGCTGGAAATCTGTCCCTGTGGGTCCATGAGAGTGTCTTTGTGAGGTTGCTCTTTGTTCTGCAGATCAAGCAGGATTTCTTCCCTGGTGGTGTCAGACAGCAGGCAGGGAGATGTAGAAAAATTTCCTTGCTGTTCAGCAATGAAGTTTATAATCCAAAATCAGCTAAAATTCAGCATCTTCCATGTTTCAGGGATGTATTTGGTAGCTGTGTTGGTCTACATTTGGGAAAAATTTGAGACGGGGATTGTATGTTTGCAGTTTGTCCATCACAATAAGGCTGGGCTTCGATCAATAATTGTGGATTTGGAACAGATGGCAGAATTTAGTTTGTGAAAATAATAAGTACAGTGTAAAATAATGGAAATCTGATTTGGTTGGAGCAGCAAAATTCCTTATTTTCATGTTTTCCCAGCTTCCAAATATTTAGAAGGTAGTGTTAAAAAGGTCACAGGCTCCAGGATTCCCAGTATTTTCACTCAGGTTCCACTGACCTAAGTTGGACTTATCAGGTCAGTGAAATTAGCCAAAAGGTTAAGTAATTTCAGGATCAGGCTCTTCACCTGGCCCCAGTCTGGCAATCATTTATGCAAGTAATTAACTAAACAGTTCTATTGAAACAGCTGCAGTATCAGGATGTCACAATGCTAGTTTCTCAGTGGAAAGACCCTCTTTATATTTTTATACACATTATTAATAACTGAGTCACTATAAATTATAATACATAATTAATACAGAGAATTTGATAAAGTAAAATGTCTTGGTGTTTTTAAACACATAAATATAAAATAAGCCCATAACTCTAACTAAACCTTCCCCTGATCTGAACCTGTAGTAATTGATACAGCTTCCAAAAACATGCTTTAACTGAAAACAATATGCTCTCCATAGATGCTTGGTTAATATTCATCTGATTTTTGTAACCCTCTTCTATGCATGTTTCACATGGCAGATCCAGTTCCATGTCAGCAGAATGAAGTTTAATGCATCTTTGGTGCCTCTCACATTTAAACAACCCAGTTTTCATCCTGACATAGCAACTGAAGTGGGTTCAACCTGGTTGCCCTGTGTGTTTACTCGTGAACATATAAATCAGTTATTTCACAGCATGGCTGTTTCTTTTTTATTTTTTTAATATTAAATTCTGCCAAGTCCAAGGCTTTTAAAGAACAAACAAAAGACAATTCCTCATAGGGCGGTAGAGAAATGAGCTATGTAGCTTGTCACCCTCTTAAGAAGTGTTCATTTCCTGCCTGCAACAGTTGTCCTTCAACAAGCAACTAATGAAGCAGCAAAAAGAAGAAGAAAAAAGGCTTGTGCTTAAGTGATGTAGAATTCTGGGACCTGTAGATTCAGTCTACCAAGGCTTTTTTCTCCCTCTAGGGTATCAGCAAAGCTGTATGACACTCCAGCCTCCTAATTCATGGACCAGTGGCTGTTCATTCTGCTACCTGCTGGGCCTCCGTCATAATGATGAGTTTCAGAGTTCCAGTCTTCAAGGATAATATTTTACACATTGTAGCTACCTTACTCTAGCTCACAGAGGTACAGCCACAGTCTCGCCAGAAAGATATTCTGTATATTCACCCACCATTCCAGATCAGCATCTTGATTGAAAAGGAAAAAGTCACTTGGTATAAAATATTAATTGATTATAAAAGGAAAATTATGGATGTTTGGAAATAAATATAAAGCACATTAAACTAATTGCAAAATTCATAAGTAAGATATGGTTAATTCATTTCTTATGAAAATGATTTTTCAGGGATGTTTAGTACCTCACAGCCGTCTATAGACTTTAGTTGGAAATGTGGGTACCAACTGCCTCTAAATAAAGGATCCTCAATCCTAAATTTGCAAAGGATTCTCACAAGAGTAAACTGGATCTCTACTAAATGGCAGGGACAGTTATCAGCAGAGGCATAACTGGTAGAGGCTGCACCCTGGGCAGCGGAGGCGTACCTGATAGGGGTTGTGTGCTGGGGACTGGAATGGAGAGCGAGCTTGAGGGACTGGCTGCACAGAGCAAAGCAAGGGCAGGACATTGCTGCAAGGGGCCACCAGCTGCCAGGTTAACCTTCCCCTGGCTCCAGGGCCACCACAGTTTTAAATGGTGAGCAACTGTGTAAAGCCCCTAGTTTAAGAGCAGCTACAGGACCCAGAAAGTGTTAACCTGGCTGTTGGTGGCAACACCATCCCTCCCAGCAGTGGCATCTTCCACCAAGAAGAAGTGAGGTTAACAAGGGGATGCCTGCTATGGCTGTGCGAAGCTTTGATAGCCAATTTGATTTGGAGGAGATTCGACCTGATTCGGCAGCTGAATCTCTAAATCCAAATTGAATCTGGAGACCCATTAACAGGTCCGAATCAAACTGATACGGCGAGATTCGGAGATTAGGAAGGCCTGCAGCAAACAGAAACTGAGAAGAGGGAGGGGGAGGAAGTGATCTTCCATATATGGAAAAGGCTTAGAGGGGGGGAAAGACTGCTCTGATATTGACAACTGTAGCTGGCCAGTGACTATGATCTTTCTCAGAGTTCCCTTCCAATCACAGTGCTCTGGGGGAGGGACATAGAAACTGTATCTGAAGTGATCTGTGCCTTATGTGACCTGTGTCTCTCTTGGAGCAGCAGCGTCCAAAAGGCTCTGGCTTCCTAGCTTGTCTCTTGCCAGCTAGTCTCTCTTCTTGTAAGTTGTATTCAATCCTTTCCTGCTTACCCTTGCCTACAATCCCTATTGTTATCCTTATCCATTCCTTTCAACTTATTCTTCTCTCAAAATCCTCTTATATATTCTTGTTAGTCTGTCTTGATTCTTTCCCCCCACAAAAAGAAATCTGTGTTTTCCCTGACAGTATGTCATCACTGTGCAGGAAAGCACAACATATATCACACACACACACGCATTTTGCAGCACACCAAACATTATGAAGCATGCTGAAAAGGCAGGTGCCAGGTCTTTTGGCAGGGGACAGAGAGGGGGCAGAGGGACAGCTGCAAGTTTCCCCCACCCCAAACATAGACACACCCTCTTTCCTGGCAGTAAGGAGTCTTCTGCTGCTAGTAGGAGCAAGGAGATGGTAGCAGTGCCTGCGCCTGCACCACCACCATTAACACCACTAACTGGCAGCAGCATGACATTCTCCACCCCAATTTCAATTCCCAGCATGAGCCTTCCAGTGCCAGAGGAGGTGCTGGATCTGGAAGCAGAAGGAGCTGAGGGCCATGGCAAAGGACATTCTGGGAAAGGAGCGGGAACCTGAGTTTGTGCTCCAGACCCCTCAAAGTTCCTCTAGAGCCAGGTCTCCTTCTCTGGAAGGCACTTTGGAGGAGGTTGCGGGCTCGGGTGGCTCAGCTCCTCCTGTTGTTGTGCCTCAGCCTGATGATGAGGGGGATGAGGCAGGATCCCCAGCCTCAACCCAGAAGTGGGTGAGTAGTGTAATGTGTGATCATTTTGAGGTGTCAGATGATCCCTGGTATGCTAGCTGCCAGCACTGCCAAAGGCAGATCATCCAGGCAAGGAGATAAAACATTTTGCCACCACGGCAATGCTGCTGCATCTCACTGGGGAGGAAGCACCTCCTTGCTCTTGTTCCTCCTCAGCCTGGCACCAGTGGGAGCATGCCCAAAAAGAAGTCCCCCTCTCGCTCCACAGCCCCCGTCTCCAAAAAGGAGAAGCAGGCCACCCTGGACTAGTGGGGGAAAGGCAGAGACAAAGGGGGGCACATTCCGAAGGAGAGCTTTGGCCAGGGTGATTGGGATCAGCAGCCCCCTTAACAAAATGGTATGGGATACCATCTCCCAGATCTTGGTGGTCCTCAAGTCATTCCTCAAGGCCACCGAGAGCCTCGGCACTAGTGTTACCTTCCCTAGTCAGGTGATCCCCACAGCGAAGGAGCTTGAGAATAAAATGGAGAAGTTCCAGGGGATCAATGTTCCTGGCTGAGCCGAGCCGCCGTCACCACAGGTGCAGGCACTGGTGAAGCAGCTTAAGGAAGCTGGATCCATTGCAGTCCAGTACAGTCCACGTGGTGGCAGGCATATGTGGCCCAAGGGTGAAGGGGAACAACTGCAGCAGCAAAATCCTTCATCACTGGATGGAGGTGCTGGGGAAAAGAGTCAGAGAGGCAGAAGGGCAGAGGCATGGGGACGTGAAAGAGGGGGATCCACTTTCCCATGCCAGCACTCCAACCACAAGCCAATCTCCTTCACCACAGCTGCTGCCAATGTGGTACAAGGGTATGGCTCCACCAATAAGGCCAGTAGTGCAGAGGCCTCGGTGGCTACCTATCTCACCAAGGATGTGGAGCTGCTGCACTGCGACCCCTTGGCTTACTGGGCAACCCTCAGCCAGGTGCAGCAGGATCTGGCCACAGTTGCCTGGGAACACCTGTCCTGTCCACCGACCATTGCCAGTGATGTTGTGACACCCTATCAGACCACCTTGGATCCTGGTTTGGTGGAGCACCTTGTGTTCCTCAAGGTGAACCTCCCGTTGCTGGGGTTCCCCGAGCTCCACCTGCAGACGGAGTAACTGCCACCCTCCTCACTTCGTCTGCATCTGTTTCCTTTTTTTATTTGCTTTCAGAACCTTGTGGTGCACTTTCACAGAAACCCCTGCCATTCCAGCTGTTTTCATCCCGCTGTGCCTTAACCCACACAAGTGATACAAGTTTTGCTTTGAACAGTTTGAGGTGCAGTTTCCCAGAAACCCCTGCATCTAGCTCCTTGAAACTTGAGAGGCTTCATGCTCTCAGAAAGGGCTACCATCCCTGCTATTTTCATCTCAATCTGCAAAACAATGACAAAGGTATAGGCATTTTAGTGATTCCCCATTATAGTCTATGGCCGAATTGCTGAACTGGAGGTGAATCTCCAAATCTGAAATGGCTGAATCAAATTGGGACAGTAATTCAGATCACTGAATCGAATCACTGTCCCTCCTCATCAGCCAAATCCAAATCCAAAGTGAATACTTGCTGCTTCACACAGGCCTAATGCCTGCCCTTACTCTATTCTGCATGGCTAGAGACTTGAGTTACCCTGCATCCTTTCTGGCACCTTTCTGCACCCTCCTTTACTACATTCCTAGACCTCCTGCCTTGATCACTCACCCTTAGTCATGCTACTGGCTAACAAAACAAAACAAAACAGAGCGTTAAAATATATTTTCCTTTCCTTACATTGTTAACAATTTGACTTAGTCAAAATCCTCCAGACAAAATGTTTTCTTTGAAAAATGTCTATTTCTCAAAAGTGAAAGTATTCTTGAAAATGTTTAGGTAGCTGAAGTTTTCTGTGGCTTGTGTCTTTTTATTTTTTAAATGAAAATAGGATGTCTAAGTTGGTTCTATTTTCAAAACATACCATCCCAAAACTTCAGGAGACTCAGTCTGAACCAAACCTTCCCTGAGTGATACTTACACATTTAAGAATATTGAAAGTGAAACTGGATTGGGGTTGAAGGCACTCACAATTTTTGGGTCAGGGGCCAAAATGTTGTCTCTCTATATATATATATATATAATAGCCCTCTATGTTAACCTTTGTCATGTGTGTTTGAACTTCTTGGTTCCCTTCAAGCATCATTAGAAATACTGGATTCCTCACAAGAATTCCCACCCAGTGTGATACACTCAGATTTCAGGCAGTATTTGGATAAGGGGCCAAAGTGTTGAGGGCTTCTTCAACCCCAATCCTGTTTAACTTGCAATATGCTTAAATGGGTAAGTATCACTTTAAAATGTTATTCTTTTATTATGCATTTGCACTGAAGTAGTATCTACAGACCTCAAACAAATTTGGACCTTTCTGCACTGGGTGCTATTCACATAAAGTAGGTACAGACCTTCAAAAAGCCTGAGGTGGAATCTAAATATAAATTACATGGTTTTTTATAAGTGGTGTAGTTTAGATCAGTAGGGAAAAAACACACATTCGCCTTTCGGTGGGGCAAGAAACAAATCTTAGACCAGGTTCTGCCATTTTTAAACCAGTCTGTGTGCACCAAACTTCTGTTCCCTTCCAGATATAAACCAGTTTCCTATCACTTATACTGGTAAAAATGTAATCTCTGCCCCTGGCTATAGACAGCAACAATGCATATGTCTATACTGCAGTAGCAATGTGTCACAGCAAAGAGACTCCTGAAAACTCCACACACAGAAATACACCAAAGAGACTGCTCTGGAAGCGTCTCCTCATGGTAACTCTCAAGACTACAATCTTCAGCATGCTTGAAATGGCTTCTCGGGTCGATCCCAGAGTTGCCTCACTGGTGTACTTCTGCATCTGGACTATGCAGGTAGGAATGAGTGAGCAGAGCATGTTCAGAAGTGTCTGTTACAGGACATACTGTCTCTGCAATGCAGATGCACCTAGAGACCCTTGCCACACGTTACACTTAAGATATGATTCACCATTTAATCATATCTTAAGTTGTGACCTGGCCACATATTAAGGCACTTGACAGTGTGATAAGCAAGGAATAAGCCACAAAGTACTTTTTTGTGTAATAACTTTGTGGCTGGTTCCTATCACTCTATTAACTGAACACGTGGCCAGGCAGATGGCTAGCAGACTTGGGGACACGTAATGCACCCCATCAGGTGACAGGGCTCCCAGCCACGGCAGCTTGCTACTTGCTGATTCGGGGAGACTACAGGATCATGAACCCAGGGTCCCCTTGCACTGGTTATAAGGTATGATGGGATCTGATGCACAATCCCACAATTTATACCACCTGCCATGCACATGTGGCATGGCAGGAAGCACATTTGTGGGGATCACATATCAGATCCTAGCACCTTTACTTGCACATCTTGCCACAGGCCAAAGAGTCAAAGCACCATAAAGATTATGTTCCAATTAGGCAAAACAAATACAAAGTGGTAGAACAAAAATAATACTATCTCTATTTACAGCTAGGGAAATGAGCCATGGAGAGATTAAGGGATAACAGCTCTGCCTCTAAGCAGAATGTAGTAGCCTGTGTGCAGTGTTGCACTAACAGGTCTATACTGCTTTTTATTCCAGAGTTAGCATGCTCAGAGATAGCTTTGTGGCTCTAATTTGCACCATGTAGATGTATCCTAAATTGGTTGCCCAAGGCAGATACAAGAGTGAAACCCACATCTTGTGAGTTATAATATAATGTATTGTCTTCTGGGATCACATCACCTCATCTATTTTGGATCATTCTTGAAAATTAGTTTCCTCTTTCTCTTTATAGTGGTAGTATTAAAACCAAAATGAAAGGACATTTCTAAAAAGAGAACTAGGAGCTTGTGTATCCCAGAATTACTACACAGGATAATGATAGGAAGATTGCATGTTTTAAGAGCGTGTATCATACTACTGAGAACTGAAATGTCTTCTAAAACATTTCGGTCCATTGACTCTCTATTGCTAATCCCAACATCCTCTCTTCAGACTTCCCGTTCTCTCTCCTTGTCTCTGTTTATTCCTTTCTTGTGACCCGCCTTCTGCTTTAGCTTACTATCAGTACCGCCTTTCCTACCCATTAAATACCAGTGTTTTTGCACACACTACTAATTTCCATTGTTTTAGTTAGGGGCACTGGGATTTGGATTCTATTGAAGACCCTCAGTTCACTGTGCCACATATGTTCAAATATTTTTCCCTCAAAATAAGTTGTTTGAGCAAGGAGAAGAGTCATGAAAGTAAAAGGTTGTATATTGTATTTCTGTCTTACAAGCTGGTGCCATAAGAAATACCTATTTGTAGCAACAAGATCCAGATGCTGTAGTGCTCTCCTTTACAGGACAGCCTGGTTCTGTCTCTAGAGTTTTAGCTTCCCCCCTGAGAGGTAACCTCAGAAACTTTTCTTGTCATGGTCTGGCTCCTCAGTGCTAAGAAGCTCATAACTAATTACTACAACTTCAATTGTTAACTTGACCAGCTGTGTCAAAGCAAGGAAGCCATAGTCTCCCAAGTGCTGGAGGATCTATAATTTAACTTCCATATAAAAAAGTCAATATTGGACAAAAGAATGACATTTAAAAATCATAAAATAAGTAGCTTGGTATTTACCTAAGATGCTCTTTTCTTCCCGCAGTTTTATATAACATGTACTGCTCTGTTTATATTCCTCTTGCGCTTTTTTGTGAGTGGAATAATTCTCCTCCAACTTTAGAAGACTTCTAGGAACGGGAAGAAACAAGACCATTGAGAAAAATAATAGAGGATAGGAAAGCCTCTGAAGATCTCATGTTTTAATGATCTCATGTTTTAAAGAGGTTACGACTATGTAATTTGTACTTTTCTTAATTCTAAAATAGCATTTAAAAAATGTCATTGTTCTGAAGGGATAAAAAGGAAACAAAGGGAAACACTTTCTATTTTGCTGCAAACAGTCACGTTGGCCTGTAGCGTTTGCATATGGAGAGTCACTCAGAGTCTCACAGCAACAACAGCAGCAGGAGAAATCACTAGTTCTTTTAATATTAGAGCAGCTGCAGCATACTCTTCATCAAAGATTTAGGGACACTCCTGTAGCCCTTGGTCTGTGGGGAGTGAGAGCCTGCCTGCTCTCCTACCAAAAAATGGAGCCCATAATAGCAATTTGTGTGTGAGGACCTTGTTCTCACTGGTCATAGCAATGAGTCCATAAAAAGGGGATAATGAACTTTACCATATTTCTTTGCACAGTAAGTGTAGTACATAGATAAATAAGGTATATTAGGCTGTGATCCAGGTAATCCTTAGGCACAGTCATAGCATCACTTTTCTTCTGTAAATTGTCTCAGTGGACAAGTAACGGATGGATATCTGATGGAAAATAACCTTAATAAATATTTTGGGGATAAGAGATTCGTCCTGGTATGATTGGCATGTAATAGTTGTTTTGAGGTAAATACATATGTCTGAGTAAAGGCGATCAGTACTTTAGAAATACCAGGCAAGACAGAATTAGACAGCAAGTTGAGCTATATTGCTAAAATAATAAGTAGCCATTGTGGATAGTTCAATTAAGTTATCTTTCCAGCGTGCAGCAGAAGGCACATGCACATAGAGGATGCTTTCTGCATTAAAATGGAGAAAGGAAATGAGCCAGAAAATGCTATGACATTGGATCTGTTACTTCTCTCTCTTACACCAGCTTTGCACATTTTCACTACTGTATGTTACTGACTTCTATGAAGTGATGCAGATGGAAGAGGAAAACCAGGACTGTTATATGAAAAAAATACACACTGTCATTTGAAGCACCCTTCATCATTCTTCACTTCACCTGCAGAAAGTTTAGTGCAGTGGTTTTCAACCTTTTTTCATTTGTGGACCCCTAAAATATTTTGACGGGAGTTGTGGACCCCTTTGGAAATTTCAGATGGAAGTGCAGACCCCTTCAAATTGTAAGTGTGAGTACTCACATACTTTTGATTGATCATAGCTATGTTTCATGGACCCCCCCACAGGATCCACAGATGACAGGCTGAAAACCACTGTCTAATGGAGAAAGCCATAAATCAAGAGAAATGAAAATGGCTAGACCAGGGGTTCGCAACATTTTTGGGCAGAGTGACAAAAACATCTGCAACCTCAGCTTGTAAGATGTTGGTGTCCCAGGGGGCAGATGGCACGAGAGCCACAATCCTAATCCTTGTTGTGGCCATTGAATTACATGGATAGAAGGCCAGAGAATTACATGTTATGGGTAAATTTAAGAAAGGGGAGTTTCATGGTTATTTGGTACCTATGCTATGCAGACAAATAATCTTAAGCAAATCTCCTATTTCAGCATACACGCTGATCAAAAACAAACTCTGTTTTAATTATAAGATTAGTTTTTGTTAGGGTTTTCAGTGAAAAATGACATATTTAAAACTATATGAGGCAGATGGAAGGCACATTACCAATTTATTTCATTGCAATGGAAACTGATTTACTGTATCCAAAAGAATAAGATTAGCCATGAGTACACAGGGAATGAAATAGTAGAGAGTAATTAATAGGTCCAT